>NW_006408955.1:1201428-1213694 GCF_000296735.1 Chrysochloris asiatica
GGTACTGACTCAATAGCACCTAACAACAACAACATTAGGTAACAATGAGGAGAAATGGAAAGGTCACGATGAGGGAAAGATGAGTTAAAGTGAAACTGTGAGGCCCAGAATGATGGCAGTAAGTATAGGGATGGAAAAGTGGGGGCAGCTTATAAGTTATGCAAAAAAAAAAGAGAGGTAGACTTGACACTATCTGGTAATTATCTGCCAAGTGCTTGGTGCTGAGGAAACTCGTATCAAGGAGGAATTGATTGGAAATCTGGTTCAAGTCAGTGTCTTCAAAATCTAACTGGTACCAGACAAATCTGATCCTTCCTCTCAAGTGATTATTTCTTATTTAGAAAGATCAGGCTTCCTTCACCTTTTCAATGTGGCATACAGGTTCAAGCAAGGATGAGAAGGAAAGAGCTCATCCCTGTGGGAGCTAGTGGGAAATGCTACTACAGAGAGGTCAATTTGGGTGGAAAGGGTAAAAGAAAACAGCCAGCTAGCATGCAAGAGGATATTCTTGAAACTGCTATAATAATGTGCATTATCAAAACTGACATACAAAAACCCAATAATCCTAATGACTAGAAAGTTCTGATTGAAAAAAAAACACAAACAAAAAAAAGTTTGCCTAACAAAATGCTGAATATTCTGTGTATGTTTCCTTTGATGTGTAGTTCATTGAAACTAACATTATATCTTGAGTACAATTACACATTAGGAACTACACAAAGAATTAGATTTCTAGAGGTGGATGAAAGCTCCAGTTTTTAGGCAAAACAAAGGCCAAAGCTACCAGGCTGTCAGTTTTTTGTACTCTGGTGACTTGTGTGTTTCTGTGATGTTGGAAGCTGTGATGCTGTTACTTTAAATAGCAGCAAGGTCACCCCAGTGGACTGGTTTCAATAGATCTTCCAAACTACAACAGACTAGGAAGAAGGAAAGGCCATTATTTCTGAATGGTCAACCACTAAAAACCTTTCGAATAGCAGCAAGTATTGTTAGATATAGTACTGAAAGATGAAAACATTATGAATAACAGTGGAACATTATCAGATGGAGTGCCGAAAAATTAGCTGCTCAGGCTGGAAGTCATTTAAAATATGACTGAAGAAGAGGTGCCCCCTCAAAGTAGAGTTGACCATAATGACGAGGTGACTGGAGCACAGCTTTCATGACCTTCATTTGCTTATGGGGCACAATTCAAAATGAGGAGAAACAGTTGCAAACATTCATTAATGATCAGTAAGCAGAATGTATGAAGTATGAATCTAGGAAAATATGAAGTGGACAAAAGTGAAATGGAATGAAAAAGGATCAATGTTAGGCATCAGTGAGCTAAAATCAACTGGTCTACACAGGAATCAAACTGACTACTGCTATAGAGAAGCTCAACATCATCGGCTAAAACAAGGCTAGGGGCAGATTGTGGAACAGATCATAAATTGCTCACATGCAAGTTCAGGCTGAAGCTGAAGAAACTTAAAACAAGTCCACGAGAGCCAAAATATGATCTTGAATATATCTGACGTGAATTCAGAGACCATCTCAAAAACAGATTTGAAGCATTAGACACTAACAACCGAAAACCAGAAGAGTTGTGGCATAAACATCAGGAACATCATACAGGAAGAAAGCAAAAGGTCATTAAAAGACAGAAAAAAAAAAACAAAAAAAAAAAACACCAAAAAGAATGTCAGAAGACTCTGAAACTTGCCCTTGAGCATAGAGAAGCTAAGAGAATGGAAGAAATGAAGAATTAAAAGAGCTGAATAGAAGATTCCTAAGGGCAGCTCAAGGAAGACAAAGTATTATAAGGAAATGTGCAAAGACCTGGAGTAAGAAAACCAAAAGGGAAGAACATACGCAGCATTTCTCAAGCTGATAGAACTGAAGAAAACAATTCAAGCCTCCACTTGCAATATTGAAGGACTCCATGGACAAAAATAATGAATGATGCAGAAAGAATCAAAAGAAGGTAGAAGGAATACAGAGTCAGTGTATCAAAAAGAAATACTTAATGTTCAACCATTTCAAAAGGTAGCATATGATAAAGAAACGATGGTACTACAGTCTAAGCTACAATAAAAGCATTGACAGAGAGGGTGGGTAGGGGAAGGGGGCTCCAGGAGTTGAAAGAATGCAAATTGAAATCTTTCAACAAACTGATGCAGCACTGGAAGCACTCACTTATATATACCAAACAATTTGGAATATAGCTACCTGGTAACCAAATTGAAATAAATCCATTTTTGTGCCCATTCCAAGAAAGCTTACCCAATAGAATGTGGATTTCATTAATAATATTAGTATCACATGCAAGGAAAACTTTTCTGAAGCTAATTTAAAAAAAGTATTGCAGCAGTACATCAACAGGGAGCTGCCAGAAATGCAAACTGGATTAAGATAAGGATGTGGAATGAGGGATGTCACTACTGACACTAGATGGATCTTGGCTGAAAGCAGAATACCAGAAAGAGGTTTACTTGTGCTTTATTGACTACACAAAGTTTTAGACTGTTTGGATCATGACAAACTATAGATAGCATTGCAAATAATGGATATTCCCGAATACTTTTCATGAGAAACCTGTACATAGATCAAAAGGCAGTCAATTGAACAGAACAGGGGACACTGAATGGTTTAAAATTAGGAAAGGTGTGTGCCAGGGTTGTATGCTTTCACCATATTTATTAATTCTATATGCTAAGCAAATCATACAAGAAATTGGATTATATGAAGAAGAACCTGGCATCAGGATTGGAGGAAGGCTCATTAACAACCTGAGATATGCAGATGATACATATTAAAATACTTACTGATGAAGACCAAGGACCACAGTGTACCTCAATGTAGAGAAAACAAAACTCCTCACTACTGGACCAATAAATAACATAATAAATAAATAAATGGAGAAAAGGTTGAAGTTTTCAAAAATTTCATTTTGCTTGGATACACAATCAACAAACATAAAGGCAGAAGTCTAGAAATCAATGTATTGCATTAGGAAAATCTATTGCAAACGACCTCTTTAAAGTGTTCAAGAGCCAATATGTCAGTTGAGGACTAAAGTGTGCCTGACCCAAGTTATGATATTTTCAATCACCTCATATGCATGTGAGAGTTGGACAATGAATAAAGAAGGCTATAAAAGAATTGATGCCTCTGAATTATGGAGGAGAATATTAAAAATACCATGGACTGACAGAAGAACAAACAAATCTGTGTTGGAAGAAATACAGCCAGAATGCTCCTTAGAAGTCAAGACAGTGAGACGTCATCTCTCGTAATTCAGACACGTTATCAGGAGGCTCCATTCCCTGGAGAAGGAAATCATGCTTGGTAATGTGGAGGGTCAGCAAAAAGGAGGAAGACACCCCCAGTGGAATGGATTAACACAGTGACCGCAGCTAGGGGCTCAAAAATGACAATTATGAGGGAGGCGCAGGGCCAGGCGGTGTTTCATTCTGTTGTGAAAGGGCCGCTATGAGTCAGAACCAATTCCATGGCATCTAACAACAACAGCAGCAAAGGCTACAGAGCATGGGGACCTGTGTAGCCTGGATGCATCTAGAGGAGAATCAGAGTTTGGGTGAGAGGCCCATGTCTACAGCCACCATGTTGTCCTGTAGGGAATGCATATCCATTGAAATTAAAGGTGGCAGGTAAAGAATGAGAAAGAGTTTATAATGGACTGCTTGTTGTTGTTGTTGTTGTTGTTAAGTGCTGTTGAGTCCATTCTGACCCATAGCAACCCTATACAGGGTTTCTGAGGAGCAGCTGGTGAACTAGCACCCTTTATTTCTTCCTTTCTTTTCATTAGCTCACTCACATGTCTCACAAACTATAGAGGTAGGACCTGGCAGGGTTGAGAAACACACAGAGAAACCTTGCATTGGTTCAAATTCTATCCATAATGTGAAAAAGCTAAGTGGTTTTTAAACTAAAGCACTAAGTGACCAGCACACTTACAGCTATTTTAGGAGAAAATAGCCCGTATTCCAGGAAGGGCACCACAGGGAAACAGAAAAGTTATGTGCTTTTATTACATACTAGTCTAACTTATTATGGGGTGGTATATTTAATTTCGAAGCTGCTTGTCAATTACAAGATTAAATGCAAAAGATGCTTGAAGGGTTTGTATACACTAGCTTAAGAGGTATAGCAAGCACATGGTATACAGTGCCAAAGAGCCCTTTGGGACTGTCGAAAAGAATATCATTAATTTTTACAGTGTGCTTCCATTTCTGGAGCAATTCCAGCATTGACTTTCTATAAAAATCATTTCAAGTATAGAATGATGCTATTTGCTTGCAGCAACATCACAGGAGCAGGAGTGCACCATATGTTGCTACTTAGCAACTTCGCCTATAAGTCCCAAAGCATGTACTGATCTGAAAATTGAACAGGAATCATAATTGTTGAGTGATTCTATGAGGGAAATTGTCTTGGATTGCTAAACTGTGCAGATGTTTGATGTTCTTTAAGAAAAGGAACAAAACTATTTTTTTTCCCCCTCTGCAGGATGACTAAAGTCTTATTTATGATCGCCTAAAGAGGTACATTGATTAAAATTCCCTAAAAGAATATCAGGCAATGAATTCTTGAGCACACGACATTACAATAAACAAAAAGAATGTCACGTGAAAAATTTAGCTCAAGCCATTCAATGCATGTACTTTGTGAAATTTATTTACCTCCCAGCATATATATTATCTTACATTAATCTATGATTTTAAATAGCAAATTATGAAAACATTTTTATATATGCAATGTTTGCAAAAAAGAGTTTGCTTCAGAATACAAATCTGCCATATTTTTTAAAAGAACAGAAACTATTTGGAGTTTTCTATTCCTTCTCCTAAAACGGCCACTAGTATTTAAGATATTCTTCCTTACACTCCTGACTGAAATGTTGAGAAAATTAATGTTACTGGTTTGATTTTAGATGGGACTGAATATTACTACCCACTGTACTTAAAGGTAAAAATTGGAGGAGCCAAGCTGGTATGATGAATATGCTCTGCATTTCTAATCCTTTATCCAAAACTCCTTAAGACGGACATAATCATCCCCTGAAAGGAAGCAGCTGCTTTATAACAGCAATCACTTATTGAGTTTGTGTTTCTACTGTTTCAAACAAATTCAATTAGCCCTCACACTTCAAAAACCCTAAAGGCACCAAGGAGATGATACTGGGCTGCTTTAATCCAATAGTAATACTAAACTTGTCAGTACAGTTTTGGGATTGATGGTTAGAAGAAAATTAATAATAACATTTTTCATTTTTTAATCAAACAGTGCTATTCAGAACTACCTATGGATCTTGGAGGGTACTTAGCTGAACAGATTCAGTTAAGTAAGGATTTTAAATGCAAAGCTCAGACTTCCAAAGGTATTCTGAGAGTAACCACCTGGGCTGAGTGGAAGGAATGTAGGACAGATCTTTGCATGCCATGGTGACCTTTTAGGTCCAAAGTTGGCTTCTAAATGAAAAGTTCATGGAAAAGCAGGCCTGCCTCTGTTTTGAGTTAAGCATGAGACATTTTGTTCTTAGAGATATTTCAAAGCTCCATAGAGTGTACCCTAATTTAATTCACTGACAACCACCATGAAGAAAATGTGTTTTACCCTCCCCCTCCTCCTGTTCCCAGTTATCAAATCTATTTGAGTGGACATGTAAACATTTAAAACTACCATATTAGAGTTTCTCCTATACTCGCTGATGTATGAAAAGTCAGGATGCCAGGGTTATTCTCTACTGGAAAAAAACTGTTCAAATTCATAAAATGCTCCTGTGAACTCTCCCTCTCATTTCACTTATTCATTTATTTACTTTTGCTTATAATGTTTGTATATTTCATGTTACAGTGGCCCCTTGGAGCAGATATAATTTTGCTTTAAATGACCTCCCTGGATGAAAGTGCCTGGTCTTAAGATCCAAAAACTAAATAACCAAGCACTTGTTTTTATCAATGTAACCATTTACATTTCCATTGTGCTTTTGTTGTCACTGGTCATAATTCAATACCTTGTCAAAGAGTCCCAGGGAAATGGATACAAATGTGCCCTTGAAGTGTTTCAATCAGATCATGCATTTTGAACTGAAACCTACCCCACCCCATCCTCCAACGGATTCTTAAGCAGCATTAGTGCCCACTCCAACATTCTGGTGCTAGCAAAAGCTCACTGACCATGTGATTTCGCTTATAAACGTATCGTTTTGTTGAAAATGCCCCAACAGTTGATAATGAAAGCTTTTTGTGACATGTGTAGCTTATAATGATTAAGTTATCTCCAGTCAGAAGCACAAATAACCTGCACCTGTAAAGACTTTATTTCCTAAAGGTAAAACAACTGTTTAGGAAAGATCATGCTGGCAAAACAGCTGCTTGCCGTTCTGGAGAGGAAACAAGGTAGTTGCTTTCAACAAATGCCAACTCCAGTGTTTTATCAGCGCTATCTCATTAACTGGAAACAAGGCTTAAATGCTTTGTTTATAAATTATGATTATTCCTGATTGAGGCAGTTACTGATAGTGCTACTCATTTGCAATGCAACTCTTTGAATTTGTTTAATTACAATTTGAAACAAGGCAGAGAAGATTAATTAACCCACCTGGCTGGCTGGCACATAGTCCTGGCTCGGTTCTGTCATGCTCATATACATGTTCTCACCGTCAAACTGTGAATGAAATAATAGTAAACATTCAGAAATCTGGATTGCGAGTGCATTATGTTGTTTTTTTGTTTGTTTTGTTTTGTTTTGGTGTTTTTCAGCAGCAACTGGAAAACAGTAGCCATAAAAAATAATGTGGTTGGGAATATGGAAAATCTGTCACAGTAAGCGAGCCACATCTTTTCTTTGATGTTTCTGTTGTCATCCGTACTGACCCTGGATGTCAGTGATTTGGAGTAATTAGTGCTCTAGTAATTACAGCAAGCAAGCAAGAAATGAATGGCTTCCTTTCATCTGCAATCTGTTTTAAAACAAAATGGCTCATTTTGCTCACCATGTATACATATTGCAGCTCGCCTGTAATGAAGTATTAAATGAATGGCATGATTTCTGAAAGAAAGGATAATGGAAATGACACTAAGGCACAGCTCGGCACCTTCTGAGTTTAGCTTTCAAAAATAGAAAGAAGACACAGAGTTTTTATAACAGACAAATATACTGGCTTCATAGTATTACTGTTATTATTAAAACTTTTTAAGTTATAATAATACTTGAAAAGAGCCTGTACTAGAGAACCATGGTTAAGAATAACAATAACAGTGAATAACAATAAAAATATACAGGCTAGGGATTGAATTTTCCTCTCTGACATTTTCCAAAGATGAAGAATTAATGCAAGCATTACAAACGCATAGAAACTTACATACATTTTCAAACCAATGGAGTTAAGAACAAGATGGAGGAAGAAATTCACAAGGGCAGGACAACTGTAGGTCAATCAAGTAGTTTAAACAGCAACAACAAAATAATTTTCATTATTCGGGCTTGTGAACACAACAATCAACTACTGCATTCAGTCTTAATCCTCTACTATCTTAAACAATTGATAAATAGGTACATTTCTTTTTAGTAAAAGAAAGCATTTTCCAAGGAAATAAACACAGACTAATATATGCAACTTCAAAGACCTTGGGCTAAACATACATTCATGGACAGATTGATTTCAGACATAGTAATTTAACATTTGAAAACGTTCTTTTTCAAATGGAGCAGTGTCGTTGATAATGATGCAAAAGTACAGTAATATGTCCACATTTCATCTACTGTCCAAACAAAAATAAAATGTATTACAGACAGACACAGCCTTCCACTACCTATGAAGTGCTAGGAGCAGAGAGTCATACCCACATTACCCTATACAGGATTGCTATGAGTAGGTACCGATTCAATGCCGTTTAACAACAATCACAAACCAAGACATCAAACTCTAGTTAGCAGTACTGAGTGCTCCAAAGAGTCACATAACACCAGATGTATGGGTAGAGAGACATCACTAAAAACCCTGAACCACTCACTGGGAAAAGTTCAAAGAATCAAAGGATTTCCTCAGACATCACCCTATAAAAATATTTCACAGGCTATGTGAACAACTCTTCTAAACAGAAATGAAGTCACATATTCTGTGATGTGGTTGTGAGCACATATCAGAAAAAGCACACCTACAAAAGAAGAGTTAGAGACTTTGGTTGCTTTGTCCACTAGCTGAGGTGGCATGATTCAAGTCACTTACCCGAGGCTGCTTTTCCAGCAGGTCAGATGGCTCCTTCTTCACCCCACACACCGTCCAGTCAATCTGCCTGGAACTCCTAAGGATTCCCAGACCTGAGAAACAGCCTCCCTTAGCAGTTCTCCTATTCTGTCCCTCGTGTGAGTGCACTGGTTTGTTTGCAAATGTTTTTCATGTTAAGATGCCAAGGAACCATTTAAAATATGGACAGTTTCTTTGACTATAACAAACTAAACTGAAAAGAAGTAGCGAAGTGAATCAAATACTCCATTGCAGAGGCATATTCTATAAATGTGTTACTTTCTATTTCATCTTCTCTAACTCATTTTCTAAATCTGGTGTCGTTCTCATGCCAACTAAGGCTTTGGAGTTTTGGTTTTAGTCTACTCAAAGTGCATGCTAATTCAGTATATTCAACATTACTATTCTTGATAACAGCTCTTCCATCGAAAAGTACCAATAAGTAAAAACAGTGAGTCAAGGCTTAAACAGTATTGTTACAACAAAGCAATTATTGAAGTATTAAAATGATGACAGTTTGAAAAAATGTTAGTATATTTTATGCCTCAGCCACCTTTGGCTTTACATATATTAACTGATTTAATGATCACCACAACCACCCAAGAGTTAGATACAATTTACAAAGGAAGAAACCAATTCAAAGAGAAGTTAAGCTATGCAAAAGTAAGTCAAAAAGTATTACTAGTAGAGTTCCAGTTCATATGTCTAAGTAACCACTAGGTGGCTACAGACACGTTTTCTTAGTAATGCACTTGTCTTAATCTTGTTAAATGCCATCGATTCGGTTCTGAATCATAGCAACTATGTGTAGGGTTTTCAAGGAGCAGCTGGTGAATTTGAACTACTGACTTTTTTTTTTTTTTTTTTAAGGTCCACTCAAAACAATAGAATCTACTGGGTCTGTTAAGTTCAAGGCAGAAAGGTCAACTCAGAAGTTATGACAAGTGTTCCAAGGGATTGCAAACGGGGAATCTGACCTGACAGGATTTTTCAAAGGACACAGAACAATCATGGGGGATTACTAGGAATATGTTTGAAGAAAATAACTTCATTGGAGACAGAAAAGTCTAGACAGTTGTGTGGAGTTTTTTGTTCCCATCACGGCACTTCATCTGCTCATTCTTCCAGGGTACCAAGGATGATGTTATGAGAATTTCTTGGGAAACTTTACCCCATCCACCCTACAGCCCTGATCTTGCCTCTTCGGACTTCTTTCTTTTTGTTCTACAAACTCAAAGAATATAAAACACACACACACACACACACACACACACACACACACACACACATTATGAGTTCCTTGAGGATGCCAAAACTGCCATGACAGTCTTTGGGAAAGGGTTAGAGAGATGTAAACACCACCTTCCTTCAGCACTGTATGCTGTTGTTAAGTGACATTGAGTCACAGCAACCTTGTATAGGGATTCCGAGGAGCAGCTTGTGGGTTTGAATCACCAACCTTATGGTTCAAGCCAACCTAATGGTGCCATACCAGGGCTCCAGAAGTGTAGAGATCTAGATAAAAGGATCTGCCAAGAAACAACATTTTTACATTTTGGTATTTTTGTTTAATAAGGAGCTCTGGTAGCGTAGTGGTTACGAATTGGGCTGTTAACTGCAAGGTCGGCAGTTTGAAACTACCAGCTGTACCATGGGGGAAAGATGAGGCTTTCTGCTCCCGTAAAGATTTACAGCCTCAGAAATCCTGTACAGGGTCGCTATGAGTTGGAACCAACTGGACGGCATATAACCGCCACCACCATAGGCTTCTAGGCACTGTAGGCTAAACACTGGAATTTGAGCCACAAGGTCAACAGTTCAAACCCACCAGCTGCTGATGGTTGATAATTAAGTCCTAAAAGATTCAGAGATGGCTTCATCTGCTGACATAAGGATACTCTGACGTTTCTGGAGGACCTACAGAGTCGAAATACCTGGAGAGATATTTATTTCTTGCTAATGCTTCCTCAGGACTTGTGGTCCAGTGTTGTGAGATCAGCACTGGACTGTGAACCACAAAGTCAACAGTTCAAACCCACCAGTTGCTCCTGGGAAACCCTATATAGGGTATCTATGAGTTGGAACCAACTCAACAGAACTTCACAACAACAACAACAATGCTTGCTCAAAGTCAGCTCTTCAAATTCACCAGCCACGCCTCAGAAACCCTACACTGGGTCGCTATGAGTCAGAATGCACTAGACAGCACTTAACAACAACAGTGCTTGCTCAAGGAGTCTCTTGCCCATTCCCACCCTCTCCCTGTGCTTCAATCGCTCCACACACATTCATAGCCCTCTGTCTAGTATGTCTTCCTCCTCTTTTGTTCGATAAAATATATCTTACACTCTTCAAAGCCCCCTTAAGCAAGGTAAGCATGGGCTCATTTGTGCTTACTTACTAATCTATAATGTAAGCATGGCTCATTTGTGCATACTTACTAATCTGTAATGAACAATTTCAGTTTTCACCACATCAAGATTCTAAGGTAGAGCTACATCTCGTTTGCCCAATCTGCAGTTCCTTCGTAAAGCCTCTTTTCAAAATGATAATCCTTGATAGGGCCAAAGTATCCAGCAAGCAAGGCAATCACAGGTTTACTTGTGTTTACTTAGTAATCTGTAGAGAATAGTTTCACATATTTTTCACACCACAGATTAGTAAGTAAATCTGTATTTACCTTTCTTATTGGGTAATCCATGTGAAGTTTTTGGGCAGGTTTTGTTCTCAGAGGAAGACACATTTGCCTGAGAAGCACCGAGATCCACTAGACTATAAACTAGTGTCCCTAAAGCCTGGGCAGTCATCAAGAAATATTTACTGTTGAAATATCTAAAATTAAACAACTTTAGCAGGGTGAAGCAGTTTCTCAAAGAAAGTGGTGATGTGGGAAGCGTAAGGACATTCTACTTTGAGAGGATCATTTGGATGCTTTTGCAGGGGTAGATGATATTTTATAGCAGATTAAAATTAGTTGATGTAGGAGCAGAAGTCCTTAAAGAGAGAGAGAAAAAAAACCCAACAACAACAATGTTCTGGAATGACTAGGACAACAATACTCAAATGCTCGATTCAGTTCTTCCTAGAGATTTCACTTCTTAAGATTCTATTAAGATATAACATAGCCAGAAATCAAAAGACCTGGTTATAATGAGAATTTTAAGTTGGTAAACAAAAATGTATTTGTTCATCAGAGCAGGCTTGGGCTTTCTCCTTGCAGATTAGAGGATTTGAATTTGACTAACTTCCATTGCAGGAGGTGGCCAGGTGAACAGTAACTGTCATACCATAGTCCCACTCAGGTTCAGTAGCTTGGCCTCAACAGGCCTCTCACTGACCCAGCATGCTTTATATACAGCCTGGCTTAGTAGCCAATTGTCATTTGATACGGATTTATATAGCAAACTGAATTTCCATATTGGGTAGGTCCCTGAAATCATTACATCTGAATTCTTCATGGTATAATTGAAGAAACACACTTTTTGTTGGTTGCCCAGCCTGTGTGGGTATAAAAGGGAGAGGTCTGCTTTCCTAGAAGAACAGTGTTCCACTACTATATAATGCATTATACTCTATTACCCATTAAAAAGGGGATTCAGCCATAAACAAGACTGAAGTGCTAATACATGCTGACATGAATAAATCTTAAAAACACTACATAGAATGAAATAAGCCAGACATAAAAGGGCAAATGTGTTACAATTCCACTTAGATGAATATCAGAAATAGGAAACTGTACAGAGGCAGAGAATGATGAATGGTAATCATGGGAGGGACAACTTATGCTTAATGGGTAGAGAACTTTTGTCTGAGGTGATGAAAAAGTTTGGGAAGCTAAGAGTGGTGAAGGTTATACAACAATGTGAATACATTAATGCCAATGAAATGTACACTTAAGACAGTATGATATAATATATATATTGTTGTCGTTAAGTGTCGTCAAGTCAGTTCTGACCCACAGAGACCCTGTATAGGGTTTCCATGGAGTGGCTGGTGAGCTTGAACCCCTGAT
>NW_006408955.1:1214414-1287547 GCF_000296735.1 Chrysochloris asiatica
AGGGTCACTATGGGTCAGAACCGACTTGACGCCACTTAACAACAACAATGTATGTATCTTTACCACAATGAGGGATGGGGAGTGGAGACTCACACTCCACAGCTCTTTGAAAGTCTCCTCTGCAACAGGCTAACTGCCCCGCTTCACTCTACCTGGACCACACATTAACCAACTGCCATTGAGTTGATTCCAACTGATGGTGCCCATGTATGTGTCAGAGTAGAACAGCTCCAAACTGTTTTCAATGACTCATTTTTGTAAAGCACACTGCCAGACCGGTCTTCTGAGGAGCTTCTGAATGGGTTTGAACTGCCAACCTTACAGTTAGCTTCAAATACTTTAATAATTGTGCCATCAGAACTTTTATATCTAAGCACGTTGTTGTTGTCGTTATGTGCCATGGAGTTGGTTCTGACTCAAAGCGACCCTGCACGGGGTTTCCAAGGCTGTAACTCTTTATGGGAGCAGAAAGCCTCATCTTTCTCCTGCGGAACAGCTGGTAGTTTCAAACTGCTAACCTTGAGGTTTGCAGTCCATTTCATAACCACTACTAAGGCTTAATTTCCATGTATTCTCAATGTAAAATCAGAAGCCAAGGTTTGAAAGAATAAACAGACTGATTTATTTAAATCTAAATTTGAATGGCATCAATCCGGGATTATTAGCCTTTTTGACCCAGGGCATTCCTACTCCTCATTGTGTTTTTATTTCAAAGCACCAAGGGATGTAATCACATAAAAAGTCATTTATAATCTTCTACACAGTTTTTTTGTTTTGTTTTGTTTTTAGAGGATATTAACAAAACCAATAATCCCAGAGAGTTTTCCAAACTAGTCTGTTATTATTTCTTCTATCAAAAACTGAACTCTGACATCTAGCTATGTTGGAACATAGTGAATGATGCGCAAAAATAGGTGATATTATGCTACCAAAACCACTGGAGCAAGAAAAATCAAACTAAGAATGCAAAGTATAAATCAATCACTGGCACTGGTACAGAAAATGGGATCTTTTTTAGGGAAACCATGAAAAGAAAACCAGAAAATATCAGCAGAGGGGAAAATAAAGATGTCATGGAAATGAAGAAACAGTACAGCATTGTGCTGTCCATAAAGGGGAAACCTTACATCCCTGCATATGTTTCAGAAGGAATATTTGATACTTTAATTTGGAGGGGGAAAACAGGAGCTAAAAATGGAAATGTTTATAACTGGGAGTTAATTTTCTTAGAAAATGCATTAAATCATCTCCTCCCCGCCACCCCCTAATAGAGGAACAAGTTTGGGGAATAAAGCCAAAGGCTTTTGTTAGTATATTATATATATATATAAAAGAGAGAGAGAGAGGAGCAAAGCATTGTGGAGGATGTAAACAGAGAGGAAAGAGTGACACTATACACAGGAATACAGCTATCAGGGCAGCTCCATCATGCACAGTACCAGGAATCCAGGAAAAATCCAACATGCCGGTTCCTCACACTTCCTACAGATCTTCAGAGGAAAAGGCAGGAGACAGTGGAGAAGGAACACTTGTCTATTTATCATCCAGCTTCAAGGCAGAATGTGTGGATGCGAGGGAGCCTGGAACTTGTCTGCCAAAGGTACACCTGCTGAATGGAACTGTGGTGAACCCCATAGGCCTGTCAGCAGGGCTCCACTCAAAGGGAGAGAGAGAGAGACCCGGCAGAGCTGAGGATATCACTGTCTGAATAAAAGACAGCTGAGGTGCTCTGCTGGACCTCTATATGGAAGTGTGTCACAAACAGGGAACACACAGAGCTGAGCTAGCATACAGAAACACCTCCCATCTCTCGATTTGAGTGATAAACACTTTACTACAGATCTGGAAAGTACACACAGGAAACATGGACTTGGCTTGGTACCTGGGAGGGTTGAGGGGGTAGAGAATTCTCAACACAAAATTTAGAATCTGGAGTCCACATGGGGCCTGGCTTTTAGAATCTTATTTTTGTACCCATTATATTCCCTTTGATAACTTTGATAACAGAAATGACCAGCAATAGTACTGCATTTATACTATGCCTATCCGTGAGAAAGCTATCCTACAACATGACTCCATCTATGAATCTCACAGTCAGCAGTCTCCCATTGCCTGGCGAAGATGCAGTCCGACTTTTTAATAGCCATGGTACACTCTAAAAAGTCCCGGTGGTAACCGTGGTTAAGCATTAAGCTACTAGCCAAAAAGACTGAGGTTCGAATTCACTAGCTGATCTGTGGGAAAAAGATGTAACAGTCTGCTTCTATAAAGATTAAAGCCTTGGAAACCCTATGGGGAAATTCTACTTTCTATTTGTTGTTGTTGTGAAGTACATCAAGTCGGTTCCGACCCATAGCAGCCCTGTATAGGGTTTCGGTGGAGCAGCTGGTGAGCTTGAACCACTGACCTCGCGTTCAAACAGTTTTGCAGTCTGGCGCATTAACCCACAGTGTCACACCAGGACTCGACTCTGTTCTATATGGTTGCTCTAAGTCAGACTCAAACTTGATGGATATAGATTTGGTTTATATGATCTACACTTATAATATATGGAGTCCTGCTGTGGTGCTGTAGATTAATGCACTGGACTGGAAGGTTGTTTGGACCACCAAGTCGGCGGTTCAAGCTCACCAGCCACTCCTCGGAAACCCAATACAGGGTCACTATGACTCAGAATTGATTTGATGGTACTTAATAACAACAACACTTTCGATAATGTGGGCTCACATCAATTTTAACTTTTTCCTTTAGAGGTATTTTCTAATTGCTTTAAATATATTAAGCCAGAACAATCTTTATAATAGTTACTATTTCTATTCCCATTTTATAGATGACAAAACAGCACAAAGGAATTAAACAACTTGCTGAAAACATCTCCAGTTATATGCCATGCTGATCTATTCACAGAGCTCACCTTCAGTCTTGGGCCATGAGCCTTGCTTCCTGGCCAGGAGCCCTAGAGAGGGTTTACACTATTTCCAGAGTTATGTGGTGGTGGTGGTTACGTGCCATGGAGTTGGTTCCAACTCATAGAGACCCTGTACAGGATTTCCGAGGCTGCAAATCTTCACAGGAGCAGAAAGCCTCGTCTTCTTCCCGTGGGACACCTGGTAGTTTCGAACTGCTGACCTTGCAGTTGGCAGCCCGACTCATAACCACTACGCTACCAGAACTCCTTAGGCCTGATAAGTTCTGCTTCTGCTGCCACCATAGCTATAAACCAGAGTGAGCCTAAGCCAGGAACCACAGAGACCTTATGCCAGGCCCAGAGCCTAGGAGGAGAGTGGCAGAGTCACCACCCACTGGAGAGGGCTGGCTCCACAGCACTCTCTGGGGTTGTCCAGCTCTGGAGATGCCCAGCAACCACTGGTGATCTGTTGCAAAGTTATGGCAGTTTGGTAAAACGCAGCTTATAGGATGCACTCCTTATTCTCTGCCTCCTTGCATCATCCACTCACTCTGCTTCCTTGGGCCTGTACTCCCAGGGCTAGCATGTGAGCTTGGACCAGAGGCTCTGCTTCCTTAGGAACTCAGATATTAACTGCCATGGTACTCAGCTCACCCCATCAAGGCTCTGGCGTTTTAGTTTGTTATTTCTAAGAGCCAACAATTCTATGTTAAATTCCTTGCAAAGACAGAAACAAACTCTTGAAAAGTAATGAGTAGACAAGAGCAAGATTTTTCTATACCAGAAAAGAAAGAAGTACAAGTTTCCAGAAAACTTCATGTCGATTATGTAGTATTTTAGAAAGAAAGAGCAGAATGTTGGGAGAAAAACTTAGCCCTAACTCCCCAAAATAAGTCTAACCAAATCTGTTTGTTTATTTATTTATTTTTACTTAAAGGCTCCCACTAGGTGTTTGCAACCAGAAAATCAGGAAGTAATTTGTGATTCAATACAGGGCATTTTTTAAAAATGAGTTCCCAAGTCACTTCTGAATTTCTATAAAGCTTAAAGGTATAAAATTACTAAAATTACAACTGGGTAGTTGAAACTCAATGCAGTTTTAAACAACTAGTATACTACACTTTCCTGACTTGTCATATTTTAGGCAAATTTGTCTGAAGCCATCTACTAAAGGTACAACTTGAGAAATACATTTAACATTTCTGGCAATCCCATAAATAAGGACACTTACTTCTGCACCATCTCACCTTTCACCTCATTGAACACAGTACCTAAATCCAGCAAAGGCATGAAACAAAAAGTATGAAGGTAATTACTTCTTGGGGTCTAGATCTTTTATTGCTAATATTCTATTTTAAGCACAGTGAACATTTTTCAGCATTTGATATGCAGAGAAAACAAGTGAGAATATTTCTCTACCCATGTCTGGTCTGGAAGAGTTTGTTCAGTTCTGGGAACCTCATGACAAGAAAAATTTAAGAGATCATCGGAAGCTCAGAGCATAAAAAAAGTTTGACTTGAATGACAGACGTATAAAAAAAATTAACAGACAGTGATTTTTAGATTGGTTAGGAGGCAAGTGAGTGGGATAAAAGGAGATAAACTTTAAAAGAATTTGGGGACAATTCTTTTTTTGAAAGATTTTTTTTTTTTTTTGGCTAAATCTGAGATTAAATGTAGTAGCATCAAATAAAAGTACAAATATAAAGGTGCAAGGTTATTAAGATGGAAATTCTCACTTCCCTATTATTATTACTCAGACAAATAGCATTGTGACTAAGTATAACAATTATATTACCAAAATAGACGTTTGGAAATTAAAATCTCCTAGTGGTAAGACAGGTGTCAGAGTGTATTTTGGTATATTTGGTAAACCTGACCAATTAAAAATCCAAAGGGGTCAAACTAGATCCTTTTGGAGATCTTTTTTTTGAAGTTTCCAGTAAGTTACTGTTTCCTAGATGATAATATGGTGATGTTCAAGACTGGATTTGAATGGCAGGATAAAAAGCAGTCTTCAAGTCCTTGAGTTTGAGTTTGGAGATGCCCATTGTGAAAGGAAGCAAAGCTCTGTTGTTTATGCGCATAGCTTTCATTTTGAGGAACTTGAGAAGTGATTCAATCCATTCATTATATCAAAAGGAGTGTAATTTTCAAAAAATTTAACATCTTCAAATACTGTGTAGTTTTATCTATTTTTGTCTTGCCTCCTTTGATATTTAACCTATGATCTCATGTGCATGTGATTTTCCCTGCTGGCTTCTACACATTTTTATGCAGATTATAACATGCTTTTCCTGGCTTTAGCTTAAAACTTTTGAATAAGATGTCCCCTCTCTAAGATATATTCATTACATATTTATAAATCTTCAATTTTAGTTTTTTGTTTTATTGTGTGCAGTAGTTCTAAACCACCCTAGTGGTCATTTTCCCACTCCCATTTGACTTTCTTTCTTTTTTTTTTTTTTTTTGCTAGCATTCTCTCAAATCCTTCATTGTCCACTTTGACTGACTATATACTTTTTATAGCATGATAAAGAGCCAGTAACTTGTTGGAACTGGAAGTCTTGCTGCTGAAAACAGCATGCCTCCTTGTACTCAGAATCTTATTTATACTGCATGGTGAGGAGCATACAGTATAAATAAGGCACCATCTGATGTCCTTTTGCTGAAAAATTGAAGAGAAAATACCACTACATGATACTATCAGGATTAAACTGCCTGGTATGGTCTTGTTGGTGCATTAAAATGAATGATAATGGACACATTTCCAGGTTAAACTGTAGCATTCATTCATTTATTTATTCAACAGGTGCTCATTTTGTACCTACTTTCCTCAGCAAGAGCATCTAGCTTTTGTTCAGTTGAGTAATTTGGAAGAAGGAGAACACAGTGTCAATTCAGGTCGATCTGGTGGCAGAAAAGCACCTTATAGGAGAGGACTTGCTAATGGGAAACAGAAGCCTACTGGAAGAACAGTATTAATTAATATTCACATTCAAAGTACTCCAGAGTGACTGCAGAACTAAGGGATACCATTGTCATTTCATTGACTATCAGTTCAGCTCACTTATTTTTTTTCAGTGACCACGCCCACTTAATGGCAATGCTATTTCCAACTAGTATGTAGTCTGTTCCAGGAGCCAACCCTAACTGGTCCAGAAGCATCTGTAGCAGAGGCAGAAAGCCATTATGAAGACCTTGGATTTAATTTAGCTAGAGGGGGCTCTCACACCTGCCTCTGCCCTTCAGTAGCTGTGTGACTAGGGAAGACACTGCCTTTGTGAACCTTGGCACCAAGTCACTGATCTGTGAAAAGGACCAGACCTGCACAGTGAGGCATTGGGTACCAGGCATAATCTTTCTCATTACTGCTTGATGGCCTAACCTAGTCTCAGTATATTAAATTAGTCTTCCTTCTCCTATCCCGCTGCATTAAACCCTGCAATGACTCTCGAGAGCTTTCAAGGTAAATTTCAACTTCTTCAGTTTAGAACACAAGGTCTATTATATCCCATAATGCATCATATCACGTGACTTGAACAACCGTGCAACTTGTATATGGCTCGTGCTCACCTGAAATGGCCATCACTGGAGCCGTGCCAAGTGTTAAATGTTTTTAACATCACCCTTTTGGGCCTTCCTCTCTATGGTCTCAGGCCTCTGTATTTCAACCTTGTTTTGTTGTTATTTTTGGGTGCACAAAGTCACCTCTGACTCAAGGTGTCCTCATGGAAAACAGAACAAAACATCACCCACTCCTCTACCACCTTCACAATCTTTGGCACTTCTACAGCCACCATGGATTTGGGTATTTTCCAACACAGGGACTCATATTCCAGCATTATATAGAATAATTTTCTGTTGTGACCCATAGAGTTTTCCTTGGCTAGTTTTTAGAAGTAGATTACCAGGCTTTTTTTCCTACTTTGTCTTAATCCGGAGGCTCAATTGTAACCTGTCTACTATGTGTGACACTGTTGGTGTTTGAAATACCAGAGACAGAGCTTCCAGCAACACAACAACAAATAAGCCACCTCAGTACTACAAACAGACAGATGGGTGATAGTCATCTTTAGTGATTTACATATGGCAACACAATCTAGCTATGCCACTGTGGGCTAATGGTGAGACTGCAAAGTCATTTGAATTGCAAGGTCGGTGGTTCAAGCTCACTATCTGCTCCTTGGAAGCCTTATACAGGGTCACTATGGTTCGGAATTGACTTGACGGCACTTAACAACAACACAATCCAGACCTCCATGCCTTCTCATCATCTCCTGCTTGATACAGCCCTTCACCTCCTGCTATCTGTTATTTACTTCTCCCTCTCCTAGTATTAGAGTGATCGTTGAATGTAGCAATCAACCTGGAACTCTTTTGAGAGTAACAGGAGGTACTATTATAAATAGTGATTGAATAACAGGTAAAAACTTGTACTGTCTCAGGCAAGAAGAATCTTCCTCTCACAAGGTAAGCATTCCCTGACATCACAGATGCTCCCTTTGTTGGGCCCCCAAAGTTCTCCTAAGTTCTGATTTTATTAGCATTCTGTACAGACCACAGCACATACTTCCCTGTGCTTCACTCCTGTCTCCTGCACTAGTGAGGCTGTCCTGTCCACCATTCTGTCCCAGCACTTAGCATTACCTAGGACTTATTACTGGAGTCCTGGCATGGTGCTGTAGGATAAGCACTGAACTGCAAACTATTAGTTTGGCAGTTCAAACCCACCAGCCACTCCTTTGAAATCCTAGACAGGGTTGCTATGAGTCAGAACCAACTCAACAGCACTTAACAACAACAACATGCATGCTAATGCAGTCATATCTTAACTATGAAAGAGAAAAAATGGAGTGGACAAATCATAGAAATATCACAAACTAAATAATAACTTTCATACAACATATGTGTATATATGTGCATACAACTTTATTAATACACCTATGTTCTTTAATTATGTGCATACCTATTTATTACCTTTGTATGTACAATTTTCCTTCTGAATAATTTTTGATTTGGCTAAAGTCTAACTTATTTTAGATTACCCAGGGGAGTAGCTATTGTATAGTCATAAAAACTACTACACAAATTGCAGGAGGAGTTATCTGAAAATGTAAAGAAGTTGGACATTTCTCTTAGCTCATCAAGAAAATATTACACAAAAAACTGTATCACATCTACTAAAATCACATCAGAATAATTTGCTGTCATAAAATGCAGATTTAAGACACTATGGACATAAAACAGTACAATGCTATGAACTTAAACAAATATCAGCATGATACAGGAAAGGGGGAATTCTGGTGTGGTGCTGTGGGATCATGCACTGGGCTGCAAGCTCAGTGGTTCAAACTCACCAGCCGCTCCTAGGAAACCCTATACAAGGCCACTCTGAATTGGAACTGACTTGAGGACTCGATGGTACTTATTAACAACATAAGAATGGAGCCTCATGGTGCAGTGATTAAGCCCTCACCTGCTAATTGGCAGTTCAAACTCAATGCCACTCTGCAAAAGAAAGATGTTGTTGTCTGCTTCCATAGGGATTTGATTGGTTGGTTGGTTGGTTATGTGCCATGGAATCGGTTGCGACTCATAGTGACCCTGTGTAGGGTTTCCAAGGTTGTAAATCTTTAGGGGAGTAGAAATCCTCATCATTCCCTCAGAACAACTGGTCATTTCAAACCGGTGACTTTGAGGTTAGCAGCCCAACACATAACCACTATGCTACCAGAGCTCCATAAGGATTGTTGTTGTTGTTAAGTACCACGGAGTCGGTTCAGACTCATAGTGACCCTGCACAGGGTTTCTGAGGCTATAATTTTTTACGGAAACAGAAAGCCTTATCTTTCTCCCATGAAACGGCTGTTAGTTTCGAACTGCCAACCTTGAGGTTAGCAACCCGATTCATAACCACTACGCTAACAGAGCTCCTTTCATAAGGATTACAACTTCAAAAATCCTGTAGGGCAGATCGACTCTGTCCTATCAGAACACTGTTAAGTAAAAATCGACTTGACAGCAATAGGTGTTTATAATATGATACGGGTTTCCTACTGTATTTTATTTTCTCTAGCTTATTAGCTTTAGGCATTAAATTATACATAGGATGACACTCATTACATTTTGTGAAACTATATAACAATTTTTTTCTAGTTCAACAGTTTCAGCTGTTCCTGTAATTAGTTAATATTCTTTATATGTGCACATCAAAGAATTAGATTATTGCTATTAGGATGTAACTATTAGGATACTAAGTATCCTAATAGTTAATATTTTTATTGTTGATATCTCTTGTACATTCCATGTTTGCTATAAAAGTTCAAGTATGATTTTAAAGCCATTAAGTGAGTTAATATTAATGGTAAATTAGGCGGTTTCAATATTTCTTTTTTTTCTTGTAAATGCCGTATGACTAGTTTTGAGTAGAACATACATATTTTAAATGTTATATCTAATGAGTCTTGTCTCCAAGAAATTCTCCAATGTTACTTGAAATATTAAGCTTGAAAGAAGTAATATAAACATGCACTGAAGCAAGAAAAGGCTGGAAACTAAACACTAGAACAAGATTAAATTATCTAAAATAGATTTTTATTTTTAAAAAACTAAACAATGTTTCCTTTCTTCAGAGCTAATAGAACATTCCTCAGAATAAGCCTATTCTCCATTGTAGATAATTCAGCCAAACAAAGCTCTTTAGACACAAGACAGAAAAATATTCCACATCTAATATTTAAAATCCAATTTTACAAAACCTCATTGTATCTCATTTTCAGGAAACTAACTTGCATTTGTAATAATCCATTTGAATTAGAAGTTCCAAAAGCTATAGTAGTTCTCAAAACATGCACATCACAACCTTTATATCGACTGGAAACTATACTTTTAAAAGCAGTCCATTTTCTCACTGTCAAGTATAAAAAGAACAGAGCTTGTAAAGAAAACGTCTATGAGGTTCTGAGCCTCTGGCATGGTCTCCATAACTTTTCTTTATATTCTGTCCATTAGAAGCCACTGAACAGACTGTTTTCAAATATTGGTTTAAGGTGTCGTTGTTAAGTACTGTCAGGTCAGTTATGACTTACAGCGACCCTGTATAGGGTCTCTGAAGAGCGGCTGATGGAATTAAACCACCAACCTTTCAGTTATTAGTCTAGTGTTTATTCTACTTTGCCACACTAGGACTCCTTTTAAGGTATGGTGGTGGTGGTAGTAGTGTGCCGTGAAGTTGGTTCTGACTCATAGCGATCCTGTATGAGGTTTCCGAGGCTGTAAATCTTTATGGGTACAGAAAGCCTTATCTTTCTCCTGCGGAATGGCTGGTAGTCTCGAACTGTTGACCTTGAAGTGAGCAGCCTGACTTGTAACCACTATGCTACCAGAGCGCCCTCTTTTAGGGTGTAAAGCTCATTAAATGAAGTTTCTTTAATGTCAACTGCATTAGCCATATAATTTAAACACTTCCATTATCTTGATGGTTATTAACACTTTCTTCATTCTTTTTGAATTCAAAGTTTGCTTTGGTTTTGTGCTTTTGATTCTCATGCCAAACCCCTCTCATTCTTATTTAATAATTTTATGACATATTTAATGCAAACTACATCTACAACAGTGGTTCTATACTGAAGACAATTTAGCACTCTCTTTCCAGGAACACTGGACAGCGTCTGGAGACATGCTTGATCACAAACGGGTTCTACTGACATCCAGTGGGTACACCCTACAACATACAGGACAGCCCCACAGAAAAGAATGGTCTGGCTCTAACTGTCAACAAGGCCACTGTTGAAAATCCCTTGTCTAGAGTTAAGTTTGTGGTTTTGGTCATTTTCATGATAAACTGTGAGATGAGATAAAATATAAAATGATTCATTTTAAAAAATGAAGATATCACAAGTTTTAAATCAGTTACTAAACATATATTAAAAACAACAACAACAAAAACCTAGCTATGGCCTAGTTTGTACAATGCACTGCAATTACTAACTCTTACAGGGCCTGTTCAGATACATTGTGGGTAGTGTTCAAAACGAGAATTAAAGAGTCTCAATGGTGCAGTGCTGTAGGATTAGCACTGGACTGCGAACATCAAGGTCGGCAGTTCAAACACACCAGCTGCTCCTCCTCAGAAACTTTATAGAGGATCGCTATGAGTTGGAACTTACTCAATAGCACATAATAACAACAACAGAACAAAGGAGTCCTAGTGTGGCTCTGGAGGAAAAGCTCTGGACTGCAAGGTCGATTTGAACCAGCCATTCCTCACAAACCCTATAAAGGGTTGCTATTAGAACCAACTTGAGGGCACTGAGCCACAATAACAATAGAACAAGAGGATAGTGAATGGATTTAAATTAGGAAAGGTGTCAGGGTTGTATCCTTTCAAAGGCAACTTGTTCATTCGGTACACTCAGCAAATAATTTGAGAAGCTGGACCATATGAAGAAAAAACCAGCATCAGGATTGGAGGGAGATGAATGAATAACAACCTGCCATATGCAAATAACACAGTCTTGCTTGTTGAAAGTGAACAGGACTTGAAGCACATACTAATGAAAATTAAAGACTCTAGCCTTCAGTATGGTTTACACCTCAACATAAAGAAAACACAATTCCTCACATTACAATTACATGATAGACAAATAAAATACTGAAGCTATCAAGGGTTTTATTTTACTTGGATCCACAATAAATGCCCATGTTTTTGTTGTTAGGTGCTATTGAGTCAGTTCCAACTCAAAGCAGATTTATGCATAACAGATTGAAACAGTGCCCGGTCCTGTGCCTGCCTCACAATCGTTGTTATACTCAAACTCATTGCTGCTGGCACTGTGCCAATCCATCTTACTGGGGGTGGGGGTCTCGCTTTTATTGCAGACACTCCACTTTACCTATCATGATGATGTCTTTCTCCAGGAACCATTTCCTCTTGATAATATATCCAAAGTATGAGAGACAAAGACTGGTTATCTTGGCTTCTAAGTTGTACTTCTTCCAACACAGATTTGTTTGTTTTTCTGGCAGTTCATGGTACTTTCATTATTCTCCAACACCGTAATTCAGATGCATCAATTCTTCTATGGTCTTACTTATTCACTATCCTATTTTCACATGCATATGAGATTACTGAACATACTATGACTTAGGCCAGGCCCACCTTAGTCCTCAACCTGACATCTTTGCTCTTGAATACTTTAAGGAGGTATTGTACAGCTGATTCACCTAATGCAATAAATACATCGTTTGATTTCTTGACTGCTGCTTTCATGAGTGTTGATGGTGGATTCAAACAGAAAAAAGTCTTTGACAACTTCAATCTTTTCTCCATTTATCATAATGTTATTTATTGGACTAGTGGTGATGATTTTTGTTTTCTCTACATTGAGGTGCATCCCATACTGAAGGCTGTGGTCTTTGATCTTCATCAATAATTATTTTAAGTCCTCTTCACTTTCAACAAACTAGGTTGTATCCTTTGCATATTGCAGATTGTTAATGAGTCTTCCTCTAATATTGATGTCATATTATTCTTCATATATTCCAGCTACTAAGATTATTTGCTCAGTGTACAGACTGAATAAGTATGACGGAAGAATACAACCCTGGCACACACACTTCGTGATTTTAAACAGTTCAGTGTCTCCTTGCTCTGTTCCAACATCTGCCTCTTGGTCTATGTACAGGTTCTTCATGAGCACAATTAAGTGTTCTAGAATACTTATTCTCTGCAATGTTGTCCATAGCTTGTCAGGATCTGAAAGTTTTTGTGTAGTCAAGAAAGCACAAGTAAACATGTTCCTGGTATTTTCTGCTTTCAGTCAAGATCCATCTGAGATCAGCAATGATATCCCGCATTCCACGTCCTCATATGGATCAGGCTTGAACCCCTGGCAGTTCCCTGTCAATGCATTGTTACAGCCGTTTTTTAAATTATCTTCAGGAAATTTTACTTGCATGTGATATTAATGGTATTGTCCAATGATTTCTGCATTCCACTTGGTCATCTCTCTATGGAATGGGTTCTTCCAATCAGCTGGCCAGGTAGTGGTTTTCTAAATTTCTTGGCATAGGCAAGTACCTCCAATGCTGCACTGGTTTGTTGAAAGGTTTCAATTTGTATTCCATCATTTCCCAGAGCCTGTTCTTTGCCAATGCCTTCAGTACAACTTGGACGTCTTCCTTCAGTATCATTGGTTCTTGATCATATGATACCTCTGGAAATTGTTGAAAATCAACCATTTCATTTTAATACAGTGTCTGTGTATTCCTTCCATCTTTTTTTTTTATGCTTTCTGCATCATTTAATATTTTGTCCATCAGTATGCAAGTTGAGGCTTGAAGTTTTTCCTCAGTTCTTCCAGATTGAGGAATGTTGAATATGTTCTTCCTTCTGGTTTTCTAACTCAATGTCCATGAAAGCAAAGGAACCCAATGGTATATTATATTGAGCAAATCTACTGCAGAAGACCTCTTTTAAGTGTTAAAGAGCAAAAATGTCACTTTGAGGATTAAGGCGTGCCTGAGAAAAGTCATGGTATTTTCAATTGCCTCATATACACGTAGAAGTTGTACAATGACTAAGGCAGTCTGAAGAAGAATTGATGTGTTTGAATTATGGTGTTGATGAAGAATGTTGAATATGCGATGGACTGCCAGATGAATGAACAAATCTAACTTGGAGAGTTATAGACAGAATGCTCCTTAGAAGGGAGAATAGTGAGACAACGTCTCATGAACTTTGGGCATATTATCAGTAGGAACTAGTCCCTAGAGAAGGACATTATGGTTGGTAAAGTACAGGGCAAGCAAAAAAAACAATGAGGAAGACCCTCATTGAGATTTATTGATAGTGCTCAAAAATGGGCTCAAACATAGCAACAATTGTAAAGATGGTGCAGGACTGGAGAGTGTTTCAAACTGTTGTACAGAGAGGGTTGCTATTAGGCACCACCTAATAATACTATCTCACAATGACAACTTCCGTTAATTTAAAAATACAACTACTATCTTGAAATCATTACACTATGTGAATAAGCCAGACACAAAAGGACAAATACGGTTTTATCCTTCTTAAATAAAATATCTAGAGTAGGTAAATACACAGAAACAAAAAGCTATTAGTGGCTATTTGCATCCCGATGTGGTGCTGTAGGACAATCACTGAACTGCTAACCACAAGGTCGGTGGTTCAAACCCATCAGCTGTTACTCAGAAACCCAATACAGTGTCACTGTGAGTTGGAGCCAACTTAGCAACAACAACAGGGGCGGGGTAGAGGAGAATGGGGAATTACTGTTTAAAATATACTGAGTTTCTACTTGGGGTTATTGAAAGCTTTTTGAAAAATAATGATGGTAGTTGTACAACGAGGGGGATGTGATTAATGTAAATAAATAGTACATTTTAAAAGAGTTAAAATGGCAAAATTTCATTACATGTATTTTACATAGTAAATTATTTTTTCAAAAGGACCAAAAACAGGTGAAATTTTAAAATGAATATATATATGATATAGTACACAAACTTCACAGTTAACCATTTTTCTGGGTCACTGTAGATTAGCAAAATATATTATTCAATCTACATACAAAAATTACCATTTGCTATGGCATGGCTAAAGCCTAAAAGCTACAGAAAAATTAGTACTATATTAATTATGATCTTATTTATGCTTTCATGCTTAGAAGTAATTATTTGTTTGCAAGACACTGCATCTTCATTAAAACAATTAGTATTCCGAGTAGATGGAGGTTTAATTTCATAAAAGATATTTGAAATTCACCACTGTGTTTTAAGCAGCTCTTAGGACAAGTGAATCTTTCCACATGATGTTATCTGTTTAAAGAGGTCATTTCTTTATAGTAACAATAGGCTGTTGTTTAGTTAAGTGCTATCAGGTTGGTTTCAACTCATAGAGAGCCTGTATAGGGTTTCTGAGGCTAAAATCTTTGTGGGAGCAGAAAGCCTCATCTTCCTTCCACGGAGTGGCTGGTGGATTTAAACCTCTAACCATTTGGTTTGCAACCCAGCGTTTATCCTATACAGCCACTGCACTCTCAGTAACAATAAGTTGTTAAATCTAATTTGCAAGCCATTCTGTTACGTTGCTGTTGTTGTTGTCAAGTGCTGTCAAGTCGGTTCTGACCCACAGGGACCCTATATAGGATTTCCGAGGTTGAACCACCTACCTTGGTTCAGAGTGACTTTGCAGTCCAGCGCACTAGCCCATAATGCCACACCAGGACTCCATTCTATTAAGTAGTCATTCTATATAACAAGCATTGTGGTGCTGTGGGTTTATGTGCTGGATGGACTACAAGGTCAGTTTGAACTGCAAGACCAGTGGTTCAAACTCATCAGCCGCTCCTCAGAAACCCTATACAGAGTTGCTATGAGTCAGAATCGACTCGCCTGCACTTAACAACAATATAAATTATTCTTTTATCTTGTGTGTGTATACATGTGTATAGGTATATGTACACACACACACCAAACACACTTCTTGAGGGGGGTGTACAACACTATTTAGCAAAAGATCTGACACTACTTGCCATGCACTGGACTGCTGACCACAAAGTTGACGGCTCAAACACACCAGCTAGCTACTCCTTGGAAACCCTACACAGGGTCACTATGAGTCAGAACCTATTCAATAGCACTTAACAACAACAACAACAACAACAACATCTTCCAAACAGTGTATATTTTATAGCTATATTAAATCATCTCTTCAATTTTTCTATTAAGAAGGACACTATGACCAGGTTATCCTCTAGATGAGCAAATGAACTAAAACTAATTAGTAAATCCTGAATGTGGATTGTACTCCATACTTTGTGTGCAGAGTATTTATCTTCCCAATTGGGACTTACATGGTTAGCATATGGTGATTGGGCTTCCAGAGTATGTCTCAGGAATGTATAGGACTGTGGGGAAATTAACAATGGATATCAAATGGTCTCAGGTAACTGACAAAGTAGATGATTGCCTAAATGGATAACCAGAAGTAGAAAAGGGGAGCTTAGGGTTACTTCAGTTTGAATAGAATTAAAAACAATGCTAACACTTAAGAAGCAGTCAATGAAAAATCCACGTAAAACAGGAATCTGGCCAGTGGAGGCAGTCAAGGTTTCCTTCCAAGCCTCGGTGTCACGTAGTTTGATGAAACAGACAAGGAACAGTTGTGTGAAGTGCTCTGATACTACCAGAAGAAATGCTATCTAATGTAGCATGGTTAAACACTATTCCATGGATGGAAAATCATCCACTGATAGATTAAATTTTTTAAATAGCATATTGCTTAGCTTTTTGAAAAGAGATATACTCATCATTTTAAAAGTATTTTTTTCTTAAAATTATCAGATTCTCTTCACAATTAACGTTACAAGGGTTTTCCTGAGCACATGCTGCCTGTATCTATCTCCCAAAAGTACTACTGCTAAAAATAGAGGCTCTAGTCTAAGCTCTTACTTAAAGTTCCCACCACACTGGGTATTAATTGGATTTTTCTTAAATTAACATTAGGAAAGGATTACAGAAAATGATATGCCTACTTAATGTTCTGCTCATTTGACATGATACCTTTCCAGAAATATCGGTAAGTAGATATAGAATTTTACATGGATTAAAATGTCAGTAGTTGATTTCATAAAGAGGAAATACCACAATTACACTTCTTGTGCTGTTCCATACTTAACTGAATTTCTGGGAATACTTCCAACTATCCCCAACAGTCTTTCTAGGTTAGTGGCCAGGAATGTTTGCAAGTGACTAAATTTGTATCATTTGTATAAAAATTTCATTTGTGTTTCAGGCTATGTTGATACAGAACAAAGTAGAGTAGAGAATTGGTAATTACCCTATTAATTTGATGAATGTCGACAGCCATACCAGATATTTCAACCACCACATAGAATTTTATTTTTGTCTTAGTGATCTCATCTGCTAACCAGATAACTGCCAAGATTCCAACTTCATTATGTTCTGCATAGAATTATTCATATTTTTTAAGATTTTCAGTATCACCTACTTTAGGCAAATACATTTAAATGTATGAATATTTCACACTAAAGTTGTATTTCTCACTTCATCCTGATGATATAAAGTGAAATAAAGAAAGAACCTAGATGGTTATTGCTATCTTTGTCCTATTTCTCAAGTGGCCAGTATATATTTAAAAGGAAATATTGTGTGGTGACCAGGGTCAGCAATTTTTGAGCAAGCATACTTGGGTTCAAATTCTGGCTCTGCCTTTGACTAAGTATGTGATAAATGACTCGGTTCTTCTCTCTGCAAAATGAAGGAACAATATTGCCTATCTCAGGGATCATTATGAGGATAAATGAGTCAGTGCATATGAACAGCTTAAAAAGAGCTTGGGACATCGTAAGCATTCAGCAAATGTTAGCTAATATCATTACATTGAATTCATCATTAAGATCATCATGAAAGATCTTTTCTGGATGATGGAAGTGTTCTAAAACTGGATTTTGATGATGGTTGCCCAACTCTGAAATTTATGAAAAAATAATTGCATTACATAAATTTTATGGGAAGTAAGTGATAGCTCAATAAGGCTTCTTTTAAAGCAATGAATGATTGGCCATACCTTATGAAATCACTAGTATTTAGTATTTAGGTGGTGCAAATATCTTCAACTACTAATCAAAAGACTGGGCATTTGAGACCTCCTAGACCAACCAGCTGCTCCTTGGAAACCCTATAAGGGGTCACTCTGAGTCAAAACTGACTCGATGGCACTTAACAACAACAACAACAAGGGGCACCTCAGAAGAAAAGTTTCATGATCTACTTCCAAAAAAATCAGCCATTAAAAACTCTATGGGACAAACATGACTGACACACAGGGGCTACCATAAATTGGAGTCTACTCAACAGCAACTGGAACCACAAGCATTAGGATCCCGGGCTATACATTCTGGAGTAAGAAGAACAGGGAGGCATGGTGGAAAGAAGACAATCTGATGGAAATAAATCCCTTGTCTTTTCCTCTCAAGGTATGAACTGTTGCTTAATCCAGGGCTGCAGAGGGTTGCCCAGCTGTCTCTATTAAACTGCTTCTCATTCTGTCTTTCCACAGCCCAGGAGATGCTATTACTGATATGCCCAGTACTGTGGAGGTAAACTTTGAAAAAATCTGTATGTTCTCTTCTGTTTAGAATTTGTCTTTATCCCACTCCTAAATTCCTTTTCCTTCAACTCAGTTCCTTAAAGTCAAGTATGTACTAATAATATCCTATGTATTACTTCCCTCACATCCATTTCCCCACTGACAGGATGATTTAAATGTATTCATTGAGTAAATCATTAACTCAGCATTTATTGTGCTATTGCCACCATATTCCAGAATATTCCTAGAAACCAGAGGGGAAGCAGGAGGAAATAAGACCAGGATAACATGATCCTTGTCCTCAATAGCTATTATAAGGACAGTCATTCCTTTATGTATCTGCCCCTTATAAAGTCTACTTACTACTTCCTAGTTTTAAAACAAACAAATAATAACAACAACAACAACAAAAAAAAACACTTAAATCTTCTTTGAAGCTTCTCTTGCCTGTTGTGATGACTGAAACTTGACTTTTCTCTCATGAGATCATTTCTGAAACAGCTCTCTTCAGTGTGCATAATCCTCCCCTCTCCTTCTCACAGGGGTCCAAAAGTAAAAACTAGAATTGGTTCCTTCCCAAGTAAAACCCCACTATTATTCTCAACCTTTCCTCATCTGGAGTCAGTATCATGTGCTTACTCTACACATTTTGTCTCCAAACTGTTGTCATCTACCACTGTCTAGGATTCTTTCTTCTTACTTTTGGTTTTAGACATATTTTTCTCCCTTCTCAAGAATAAAACTCCTTTTCCTTGCATTCTCAACAATATACTCCTATCCTACCTTTCATAATAAATTATTTCTCATATTTCATTCATCTTTCATCACTCATTATTCTACCAAAGGCCCACATTCTTCTTATTCCAACAACAACAACAAAAACAACAAAAAACCTTCCAAACAAACAAACAACACTTCCCTATTGCCTTCAAGCTTCTGATTTATGTTCCTATTTTAGATTACCACAAACGTCTCAAAATAACTGCATGGGTTGTTGTTGCTAAGTGCTGTCGAGTCATTTCCAGCCTATAGCAACCCTGTATAGGGTTTTCAAGGAGCAGTTGGTGAGCTTGAACCACCGACCTTGTGGTTCAAATGACTTTGTAGCCCAGTGCATTAGCCCACAGCGCTGCATGTGTTTTCTACCTACTCACTTGTTTCTTGGCCTCTTGAAATCTTGTGCTACTTCTTCATTTCTTACTCTCTGTTTCTCATTCTCTTGTACCTCATTTTATAAATCAAAATTGATAACTAACCATTTCCATGTTGACCTCCTCAGTAGTTCTACTCTGTCCCCACCACTCCCTTTCCTTGGACTGCTACCACAAGGTCGACAACTCAAACCCACTAGCCACTCTCAGAAGTCTTATATGAGACTATGAGTCAGAACCAACTGGATCGGTGCAACAACAGTAACAAATGTTCTTCAAGGGTAGGCCTCAGGTGTAAGTTCCCATCTACAAGGATGATTCTTAAGTATCTCTCCAAGAATGATCCTTCTGATCACCTTCATCTTCTTATTATACCTACTGAACATTTACATTAATAAAATCTATTAGAGAGAGTCCAGGGCAAGAAGGCAGAGTAAACAGATGCACTGAGCCAACCCTCCGCAGCAAAGCCTTGGGAGGCTGAGTTTAACAGTTACAGATGTTGATCCTGGACCCCTGAGTATCAGAGGATAGGAGAGAGAGGCATACTGAGTGCCAACTGGAAGAGAACGCTCAACACAAGCTGTGAGAATGAAGTCAACAGGCAGACTGTGGGCTGGGAAGGAATGGCACGGCCATCTTGAGGTTTTGAGAGTGCCTGTTAATACAGTGGCCTGCAGGCACAGGATATGGCTGGAGGATGATGTTATTGTTGTTATGTGCCGTGGAGTAGGGTCCAACTCATAGCGACCCTGTACAGGGTTTCCGAGGCTGTAAATCTTTACGGGAGCAGAAAGCCTCATATTTCTCCCGCGGAACTGCTGGTAGTTTCGAACTGTTGACCCTGTGGTTCACAGCCCAATTCGTAACCTCTACACTACCAGAGCAAGATGGAATGTTTCCATGCCCTCCTAGTAGATGGGGCTGTGACCAGTTCCCACTCTCTACAACCCAGAGAACAGTGGCATCCTCCTCCTGTGTAGCCTCTGTTCTGCCTGGAGTGGACTCGCACACAGCGCCCCTGCTTCTGGAGGCATGTGAACTCATCCTTGAACTACAGTACACAAACAGTGAACAGAGAACTATGTTCTAATTTCCAGTCTCTACAAAATTTACCAGGAGACAGGTGTTGAGTGCCTGAGAATATATGAATATATGAACATCAACTAAACATAAATACAATGCCACGTCTCGGAGAAAACAGACAACTTCAGTTGACACAAAAAGAAACAAGATAGAGTGCCTTAAACAGCTCCAATGGATTGTGAGAAAGATCAAGAAAGCTAAAGATGAAATTGAGGAAAACATAGACAAAACTATGGAAAATTTCAGGAAACAAATTGACGAAAAGAAAAAAAAAAACAAAACTGGGGACCACACAAAAACAGAAATTTGAATGTCAGCAGATTAACACTAAAACTTCAGCAATATCTACACTGAAAGGGCAAAAGAAATAGAATTGAATCAATGGAAAGCCAAATTACTGAATGTGAAGAAAATCTTTAAATATTTATCAGTTAGAGAAACAATCAGAAAAAGAACAAAAATAATCTGAAAGAAACCTAAGATTTATGTGGGACACTCTCAAGAGGAATAATTTACATGTGATAGGAATTAGAGAAAAGAAAGAGACAAAAAAAGTCCACAGAGAATACTGTCCAAGAATTGCTGGACTAAAACTTCACTAACATCATGAAAGATGAGTAGATAGTCATCCAAGAAGTTGAATGAACTCCAAACAGGAGAGATCCCAAAAGAAAAACTTCAAGACATATTACAATCAAACTTTCCAAAACCAAAGACAAGGAAAGAATCCTGAGAGCAGCTCAGGAAAAACGAAAAGTTACTTACAAAGGAGAATTAATAAAACTAACCTCTAAAAACAACAACAAAAAAACCACTAAGCTCTGATTTCTCAGCATTTACCAGACAGGATAGAAGACTATAGAATGACGTACATAAAACTCTGAAATAAAACTAATTGCCAACCATGAATCACATATTCAGCAAAACTGTATATATCAAATATGATGACAAGATTAAGTCATTTTTAGACAAACAGAAATTAAAAGAATTTGTAAAAACCAGACCAACCTTACAAAAAATACTAAATGGAGTTATTTGGATAGAGAGCCAACAAAAGCAGACAACAACCTGAGACTAACATATGTGACAATGTCACCTAAATTCAACTCAGATATAGAAGTATGCAAAGTAAAACAGACCCGTGGTGGTTATGTGCGGCACAGTTGGTTCTGACTTAAAACAACCAAGGCTGTAAATCTTTAAGGGAGGAGAAAGTCTTAGCTTTCTCTCATGGAGTCAAGGGTGGATTCAAACTACTGACCTTGCAGTTAGCAGCCCAGTTTGTAATCCACTAGGCTACCAGGGCTCCTTAAAACAGACCTAGATGACTGAAAATAGAGAACCAGAGATACAATTGCAATGACAACCCAAATCATAAAAAGTAAAATTAAGGTATAATGCAGTTACATAACTTCCAAATGAAGAGGAAATCAAATAGATTTCAAGAAATAAAATTAAATAAATAAAAATAAACCTCGCTGTAACCCTAGACCAAGAATACTGTCCAAGAATTACTGGACTAAAACTTCCCTAACATCATGAAAGATGAGTAGATAGTCATTCAAGAAGTTGAATGAACTCCAAACAGGATAGATACCAAAAGAAAAATTTCAAGACATATTACAATCAAAATCTAAACCAAGTTTTGCTCCTAGCCCTAGCTCAACCCTTACCCTTAACACTAACCTCTGCCTGACCATAACCCTGGACCTCTGGTATGGTACATAGGATCAGCACTGAACTGCAAACCACAAGGTTGGCAGTTCAAACACACCAGCTGCTCTTTGGAGACCTATACAGGGTCACTATGAGTCGGAACTTGAGGACACTTAAGAACAACAACCATGCCCTAACAATAAACAAAGTTAGAGGCTTATTCTGTTGTTGTTAAATTCCCTTAAGTCAATTCCAATTTATGGTAATCCTGAAAGGGTTTCCAAGGAGCAGCTGGTGGGTTTGAATGGTCAACCTTGTCAGTGTTGATCCTACAGCACCACACCAAGAGCCCAAGCTTGTCCTGGTGGTGGTGGTGGTGTGTGCCGTGGAGTCAAGTCCAACTCATAGTGACCCTGCATATGGTTTCTGAAGCTGTAAATCTTTACGGGAACAGAAATCCTCATCTTTCGCCTGCAGAACCACTGGTAGTTCAGAATTGCTGACCATGAAATTAGCAGCCCAACTTGTAACCACTATGCTAACAGAGCTCCTTAAACCTAGCCATATTCCCAGTCCTATCCCTCACTCCTTACCCCTACCCACCCCTCAAAAAGAAGACCTTTCAGAATCCCAAGATGATTCAGTTCAAGGCAAACCCTTCAGAGAGCCTTCTAAGATTGTTACTTTATTTTTATTAATGACACAATGTATGCTTCAAAGTTACCCAGGTTCCTAACTTCAACACCTTCTAAATTCTTCCCTTTCCCCCCGTGCACCAAGTCTTGTGGATTATACAGATGCGATCTCCATTACCACTGCTTCAGTCTTGACTATGTCCTTATTGCCTCCTGCCTGTTACCATATCATCTAACTAGCCTCTGAATGGCTTCTCTTAACTGCCATCATCTCATAGAGTGATGAGAATCATTTTCAGGGCTCTGCCCTGCTCAGAAATGCACCCTGACTTCTCACTGGCAGTTGAAGAAAATGAATTTTTATCCTGGTACTTTATACAATCTGCTCACAGCTCAATGATCCTAGTGCCACTGCCAAACGGAGCCACTCTCCATACGGAGCCCTATGTGCTCTCTGCTCCCTCCCCACCATCTGCATCTATTCATAGGGCTCTTCTGCTTAGAAGATCAGCCTTTATCTTCAAATATCCAGATTTTACACATTCCTCTTCAGCAGCTTTTTGAGTTACCCAAACCAGGTCTTATCAGAATGCATGCCACTATTATGCCTCTTGTATTGATACCACTGTTTGAAAAGGTAGGTCACACAAATTACTTCATTCGCTAGCTCATAAACTCACTGAGCACAGAGACTGTGAATCTACTCTGGTATAATGTCTTGTCTATATACCAATGTAAGAGGGTGCTGTTTCTTGCCCATGGCATGTAAGTGGCTCCTAGGGGATTGGTCAATATGTACTTGTGGTCCCCCACCCTGACTGTCCTAAGTTTTTAAGCAGTAAGTCTGGGAAGGGGCTGAGGAGTTACTCAGGTGATGCTAATGGGATTGTTTCAAGCATCACACTATTAGATACATTCTCCTGGTATGTAGGATATGCACTGGACTCCAAGATCAGTTTGAACCACAAGGTCAGTGGTTCTATCTCAGCAGCCACTCCTCAGAAACCCTGTACAGGATCGCTATGAGACGAAACCGACTTGACAGCACTTAACAACAACACAACATCACAGAGGGTTAAGACTTATAGACTCAAATCCATGCTTTTAAAAGCCAGGGACTTTGAATAAGTAGAAACACTCCTTGAACCCCAAGTTTTTCTCTATTAACTTGAGATTATGATACTGCCAGTCCTATATATGTTGAGTCTACTTAAAAATAATCATTTTGAAATCACAATACCATGTAAATAAATGAATAAAAATAATTTCCACTATCCTACTAAGAAAGCCAAATTCATTTTGGTGAGGTTTCCCTCAGTGTCTCTCTCATCTCTCTCCTGGTTATGTGTTCAGGGTTTTCTATGGAGAACCCATCCTCTCCCCTTCTGTCCTGTAGTGGTTCATCTGTAAATAGAGCTGCAAAGGCCAAAAAGCCACATTTAGGATTGGATGCAAAGACTCTATCTCAGGAATTCTGAGCTTGGGGTGCAACTTGTACTTGGAAGCAATTTGATTCAATGTCTGAAAACCTCTTCTCAACTGCAAATGGGCGTCTTGGTTCATTCCATAAGTATTCCTGAATTTCAAGGAAGACACTAGGGTTAGATAGATTTTCCTCAGAAGAACATTACAGGAGTGCTTAAACAAAACAAAACAACCCAACAACAACAGTAATCAAGATAAGTAATATTCAAATGTAATAATCTTAAGAATCAAAATGAAAAAAATCCACAGTGAATAAAATAACAAAATGTAAAATCATGACAGGTTCAGTACGAATTTTTTGAGAAGTTTTCTGGTTCTAAGGTTAAGAGATTCCCTATGGTAAAGTTATGAAAACTCTTTAGCTATAACCAAACACCTTGAGGGAATGAGTTGCTGGGTCTGGGGTTCAAGATCATAGTCTCAGGGGACACCACAAAGTCAACTGAAATAACAAAATCCACAAAGACAAAGTGCTCTATTCTACTTTGGTGAGTAGTGGCTGGAATCTTATTAGCCTGAGAGCAGCCATTAAAGGTGCAACTATTGGTCTCTCCATGCCCATAGCAAAGAAGAGTGAAGATAATCAAAACTTCATGGAAACAATTAGTCCAGAGTACTAATGGACCAGGCAAAACCCACTCCAACAACCCTGAGACTGATGAACTAGATGGTGGTCAACACCACAGTTGACCACTCTGAAAGGGATCACAAAAGGAAGCTTTGGATAGACTGGGAGAAACATGTGGAACAAAAGTCAAAATCATAAAAAATGATCAGGTCATTGGTTTGATAGAGATCTGTGGGACCCCCAAAACTATAGCCCTCAGATACCTTTCAAGCCTAGAATGGAAGTTAATCTCTGGCACAACTTCCAGACAAACATTGGGTAAGCCTACAAGGTGTTCATCATCACCAGGAAGCATGCTCCCTTAAAATAATCAACCATATGAGATCCAAAAAAGGGGGCAGTATTTGCCCAGAAACAAAGTTCAGAAGGCAGAGAGGGATAGGAAAGAGGGACAAATGGAAATGGGAAGCAAAGAGGGGAAGTGTTATGCTGTGGGGATTGCAATCAATGTCAATAAACAAAATGTATATGGGGGAAAAAAAAAATTCCCTGAGCACATGGGTCTCTCTTCTTGTCATTCTTTTTCTGTAAACTGGCGCATAGCATCATAAAGCCTTGTGAATTTATTTCCTATCCTGTTGATTTTACCAAATGAAGACATGTTTGATGTTAGAGAGGAGCCTTTCCATTTTCAAAGCCATTTGAAAATGGCCACTCCTTCTTCTAGCAAGTGCAAAAGAGACCTGAGAATATAAAGACCTCTAAACAATATACTCTGATAGTGTAGTGGTTACGAATTGGGCTGCGAACGACAAAGTCAGCAGTTTGAAACTACCAGCTACCCCATGGGAGAAAGATGAGGCTTTGTGCTCCCGTAAAGATTTACAGCCTCGGAAACCCTGTTGTTATGGGTTGGAACCGACTCAATGACGCTTAACAACAAACAACATACTGTGTTAAGTAAATCTGCTGCACAAAACCTCTCTAAAGTGTTGAAATGTTAAAGAGCAAAGATGGCAGTTTGAGGGCTAAGGTGTGACTGATCCAAGTCAAGGTATTTCCAATCGTCTCATAGGCACATGAAAGCTGGACAGTGAATAAGCGAGACCATGAAAAAAATTGATGCATTTGAATTATGGTATTGGAGGAGAATATTGAGAGTATCATGAATTGCCAGAACAAAGAAATATGGTTTAGAGGAAGAATGTTAAGGAGCTAGAAAGTGCCTTAGAAGGTAGGGTGGCAAGACTTCATCTCTCACACTTTGTACATATTATCAGGAGGGACCAGTTCCTGGAGAATAAATACATCATGCTTGGTAAAGTGGAGGGTCAGCAAAAAAGAGGAAGACCCCCAGTGAGACAGACTGACACACTAGTAATGAAAACAACTGTGAGGATGGCACAGAGCAGGGCAGTGTTTGGTTCTGTTTTGTATAGTGCTACTTGCGTCAGAACTGACGCAATGGCACTTGACAACAGCAATTCTCACCAGGGAATGCTGCGGTTCTGTAGGATAAGCACTGGACTGTGAACCACAAGCTTAGTGATTAAGTCACCAGCTGCTTTGAGCGAGAAAGATGAGGTTTCCTGCTCTTGCAAAGATTGATAGTCTCAGAAAACTTACACCAATTCAATGGCAGTTGACAATAACAGCGATTCAATCAATAGTTTACTAATAAGTTTTTCAAGAGACAAAAAAAAAAAACTCATGTTTGATCTATAGTTTACATTCTCTGATTACTGTTCGGTTATTAGACTTCATAATAATAAATGGCAAGTCCCACACTGAATACACTTCAATAAGGTCATTTTAAAATCCTCACTATTCTTAACATTACACTTTGTAACTGTGTTGTCACTTAAATTTACTGACAGAAACAGACAAAACATAGAGCGCTTAAGTAATCATTGTTCTGAAGACATATTGAAGACCGTAGGTATCTTCAAGGGATGAAGAGAATTAGGCTCTGCTTCTCAACCATAATGTTGACTAAAACTTTTACAGGGTTTAAAAGCAGAAAATGGATTCCCAAGCCTCAACTCCAGTTACTCATAGGCAATTCCACTGGTTTCAAATGAAACCACAGAAAAGCAAGAGAGACTATTATCTGGCATTTCTTTCATGCAATTCAAAATAGCTTTAACCTAAAAATCATAAAAGTCTCAAAAATTAAAGAGATTGGAAGCACAAAGAGCAAGTTGAATTATGTATCTTATTTTATTTCCTTCTATCAAACACAGATATTGAAATGTATGCCCAAGAAGACCAAGGAATACAAAGTAAATACAGTGTAAAGCAATAATACCTGTAGCAGATAGTCTAGCATTTTAGGATTAGCCAAGAGATTTATCAAGCAGCTGCCAATGAAAACAGAGTTTAAGGCTAGGCTCATCAACAATACAAAAATAAACTGAACAATTAGGTACAAAGTGGCTATCTTGTCAGGCAACTTGTTAGCTGAAAAGTGATACACTCAGGGGCTCCATGCCTTGAGTTCACAAAGAAAACACATATTAAGACAGAAAAAGGGCAGAATATAAAGAAGTTCCCTCCCTGCCCAAGTATCTGCAAATTTTAGAACTCATTCTTCTCTCCATGCTGTGGAAATTAAGATCTGGGTGTTAACATGTAATGGTGAATGAAGGTTAAATTAGAAGCCTCTACTCTAAATGTTCTTTTTTCCTCTTGAAAATCATAAAAATGGAAATTTCTTTATCTTATTAAATCATATATAATCAGGAATCTTTTTGCTATTTACGTTTGTACTCAAAATAGGAATAATGTTCAGATCCATGAAAAGGATTGCAATATTGAGATAAAGCCTAGTGGGTGATTTGTTGAATGCAAAACTGATGATCCTGCCTGTAAGCCTTTATTCAATTCACAACAAAAGTAAAAAACAATAATAGTAATGTATACAGCAGTTTGACTCATAGTAATAAAAACTCAAACCAGTGTCCATCATCAGAAGAATGAATTAAGTAAGCTGGTAAATTCGTAAAATAATGATAATAAATAAGAATGTTCAGATCTTGACTGGCATATACAAATGATTGTGGGAACACAGAGATACTTGTACTTGATGCTCTTTCTGAATTGACAATAAGACCCATAGATACTACAGATGCTCACAAAAAGCTTCACAAGTTTGTAGACCTTCTCAAATAGGTCTCAGCTTCCTGAGAAAGAAAATAACATAAATAATGAAAACTTCAAGCTAAGGGAGAGACTATAAAAATCCCATATATATCCATGAATATCTTTACTACTTCAAAAGACCTTTCGTAAAAGTTTTTTTATTCTAACAATCACCTTGGGAGGTAGGCAGGAGTCAGTTATTTTTTCTATAAACACTGAAAAACACCAAGAAAAAGTTTCTCTTGGACCTAGTATTCATGTATTCAATAACCAATAAAGGTAAAAATATTTTTCCTGATTATCTTTAGTATCAGAAATTACATTAGACATTTCTCCTTTTCAATATCCATCTTTTACAGAGAAGACAAGAAATCTGTAAAGTCCATCTTTGAGGTCTTTTGGGATTCTTGCTGACTAAGCAACATTTTTAATTGAGAGATGTTTTTCTTCATTTTACTCATATCTTTTGAGGAAGAAAAAGTGGGTGTTGACTGTCAGGATGCAGGTGTTTTGAGAACCAGTGCAGGGCTCTTGCCTTTGGATGTAGACATAGCATGATTTGGCTTGTCAGAACTCAGAGTCTTTTTCTCTGGTTTAGTCTTCAGGGTGGGTTTAGTTGAAGGAGTGCTCAGATTGTCCTTCAATGATGATAGAAAGTTTGAGAGACTGAACTTCTTCACAATGTTTGCTTCCTGAAAACTGAGTGTAGAACCTTTTGCTTCTCAAATAAGAAGTTCCAGTGCTTTGGGTATAAACTTAGACTTTGGTTTGAGGTGCACTGTAGAGTTATATAGTACCAGCAACTGGAAACAGTATGGACATGTTTCTTCAAAAGCGTTCTTAGTATTGTTAGGCACTGTGGTAAATGCTAGATTTGTTGTTGTTAAGTGCCATCAAGTTGATTCCGGACCATAGTGACCCTGTAGCGTTTGTGGTGCTGTGGGATAATGCACTGGACTGCAAGGTCGGTTTGAGTTGCAAAGTGGGAGATTCAAACTCACCTGTCATTCCTTGGAAACCCTATACAGGGTCACTATAAGTTAGAATCACTCAAGGACACTTAATAACACCAAAGTTTCTGAGGAGCTATCTGTGAGTCGGAACAGCCGACTTGAGGTTAGCAATCCAGTGCTTATCTTACAGCGCCACACCAGGACTCCAAGTGAGGAGATAGCAGGCAGCTGGCGTAGTCTCCGCACTGCAGCCTCAAGGTAGTGCTTCTGTAGCATCGTTGCAGTGAAAACAGACTATTCTGAATGTTTGTGATTTCGTGAAGCACCTTACAGCTAGACATCAGTATATTTGTGCATGGTTTGGAAAAGCTGTACACAGAGCTGGGCATAAGGGCAGAAGAATTTTACTTTCTTTGGACCTCAAATTTATTAACCTGATGAAAATTGTTGTTGCTGTTGTTAAGTGCTGTTGAGTCCGTTCCGAAGAGCAGCTGGTGAGTTTGAACCACTGACCTTGTGGTTGAGTGCTTATCCTACAGCGCCACACCAGGACTCCAGATGAAAATTGAGCGTAATCAAATAGCCCTTGAATACCTCTAGCTGCACTTCAGTTGGTAATGCAATCTGATCCGGCAGTGAGGGAGTCCACATGTTGGTGAAATCTGCATCGCTGAGGACCAGAGCTGTTGTTAAGCACTGCCGAGTCGGTTCCAACTCACAGCGACCCAGTATAGGGTTTCCAGGAAAGCTGGTGAGTTTCAACCACTGACCTTATGGTTCAAACCAACCTTATGGTCAAGTGCTTATCCTACTGGCCACTCCAGGACTCCAAAGTGGGCACTTACATTTAGGGCTGTGGAGTAGGGAAATGCCCTGTAGTGCCTCTCAGCACTGTAAAAAGGAGGGGCTCAAAGGATAGGAAGGAATGCCTAGGAAATGAGGTTTTTTCACCTATGTTGCTTTCTTAGTCTGGAAGCTTATTGTTGTTGTTAGGTGTCATACAGTTGGCAACCCTATGTACAACAGAACAGAACACTGCCCAGTTGTGTGCCATCCTCACTATCATTGTTACCATTGCTGCTACAACTGTGCCAATCCATCTCATCGGGAGTTTTCCTCTTTTTCAATGACCCTCCAACTTTACCAAGCATGACGTCCTTCTCCAGGAACTGGTTCCTCCAGAATCTCACCATCCTGGCTTCTGGGAATATTCTGGCTGTACTTCTTCTAACACACATTTGTTCTCTGGCAGTCCGTGGTAACTTTAATATTCTTTTCAACACCGTATTTCAAATACATCAATTTTTCTAGAATCTTCCTTATTCATTGTTCAACTTTCACTTGCATACGAGGCTATTGAAAACATCATGGCTTGGGTCAGGCACACCTTAGTTGTCAAACTGACATCCTTGCTCTTGAACATTTTAAACAGGTCTTGTGCAGCAGATTTGGTTAATGCAATATTTCTGGAAGCTTAGTTTATTATATTGGGGTGACTTGTGAGTTACAATGATGCTGGAGGCTATGCCACTAGTAGGGTCGCTCATGGTGAACAGGTTTTAGAGGAGTTTTAGCACTAAGACAAATTAGTATGAAGGAGAGATGGACAACTTCTGAAAGGTTGTTGTTGTTAACTGCCAATGTGTTGGTTCTGACTCATAGTGACCCTGTATAGGGTTTCTGAGACACAGTTGGTGAGCTTGAACCACTGACCTTGTGGTTCACAGTACATTAACCCACAGTACCACATCAGGACTCTGTAAATCTTAAGAGTAGCAGTAGAGCATTGTCTGAGACAGAGCCTGGAGAACAGATGTCTCCTCAAACAAGGTTGAGCTTAACACTATGGGTGGAACACACATTTGGGATCTTTGTTTGCTGATATGGCACAATGCAAAGTGAAAAGGAACAGCTGCAAACTTCATTTAATAATCAGACATGGAATGCATGAAGTATGAACCTGAGAAAACTGGGAAGTTGTCAACAATAAAATGGAACACGTTATGATTGATATGGGCAGGCACTGGCCATTTGTATCTGATAATCACAAGACTTACTATGGTGGTAATGACAAATTGAAGAGAAACTGCCCATAATCATTGTCAAAAAGAGCATTTCAAGATCTGTCATGAAGTACGATGCTGTCTGTGATTTATTCATAGCAAATACCTATTTTTCAACAACATAAACAGCAACTATACATGTGGACCTTGTCAGCTAAAATACACAGGAATTGAATTCACTACAGCTGCAAGAAGAGACAAGGGAAAAACTCTATCATCAGCTAAAACATGATCAGGGGTCAATGTGGAACAGACCATCAACTGTTCATATGTAAGTTCAGGCTGATTCTGGTAAAAATTAAGAAAAGGACAGGAAAGAAAATACCAAAATGGATGTCAGCAGAAACTTGTTCTTAAATGTAGAGAAGCTAAAGCAACAGGAAGAAATGAGGAAGTAAGAAAGCTGAATAGAAAATTTCAAAGGCAGCTTGAAAAAAACAAAGTCAATGATTATAATGAAAATGTGGAGTCGGAAGAACACGCTCAGCATTTTCCAAGCTGAAAGAATTGAAGAAAAAAATTCAAGCCTCAGGTTGCAATACTAAAAGATACTATGGGGAAAACATGAATGGTGACGGAAACATTAAGAACAGAAAAATTGAAGGTATACACAAAGTCACTGTACCAAAAAGAATTAGTGGACATCAACCATTTCAAAAGGTAGCATACAATCAAGAGCCATGGTATTGAAGGATGAATTCCAAGCTACACTGAAGGCATTGGCAAAAAGCAAGACTCCAGGAACTGATGGCATGCAAAACGAAACATTTCAACAAACTGATGCTGCACTGGAGGTACTCACACATCTATGCCAAGAAATGGGGAAGACATCTACCTAGCCAACCGATTGGAATAGATTTATATTTGTCCCCACTCCAAAGAGAGGTAACTCAATGAAATGTGGAAATCATTAATATATCATGCAAGTCGATTTTTGTTTTTGAAAATAATTCTCCCAGTACATTGACAGAGAGCTGTCAGAAACTCAAGACAGACTTAGATAAAGACAGGGAAGAAAGACTATTATTGCTGATGTCAGAGAGATCTTTGTTGAAAGCAGAGAATACCAGAATTCCAGTTTATTTATGTTTTATTGATTATGCAAAGGCATTCAACTATGTAGATCATAAGAAAAAACAACAACAAATAACTATGGACAATATTGTGGTGAATGAGTATTCTGGAACACTTAATTGTGCTCATAAGAAATCCATACACAGAATTAGAGGCAGTGGTTTGAACAGAACAAGGGGATACTGAATGGTTTTAAATCAGGAAGGGTGGGTGTCAGGATTCTATCATGTCAACATACTTTCTCTATCTGGATAGTGAGCAAATAATCTGAGAAGCTGAATTATGAAGAAGAATGTGGCATCAGGATTGGAGGCAGACTCGTTAACAACCTGGGACATGCAGATGACACACCTTTGCTTGCTGGTAGTGAAGGACTTATTCCTGAAGATCAAAGATTTACAGCCTTCAGTATAAATTACATCTCAACATAAAAATAACAATTCTCACAACTGGACCAATAAATGTTGTTATTGTTGTTAACTGCTATCGAGTCGATTCTGACCCATTTGACCCTGTACATGGTTTTCAAGAAGCAGCTGGTGAGCTTGAATCACCAACCCTGAAATTCAAATGATTTTGCAGTCTGACACATTAGCCCCAGCGCCACACCAGGATAACATCATGATAAATGGAGAAAACACTGAAGTTATCAAAGATTTCATTTTACTCAGATCCACAGTCATCATTCATGGAAGCAGCAATCAAGAAACCAAAGGACATATATATTTTTTTTAATCAAATGACATATTACATTAGGCAAATCTGCTGCAAAATACCTATTACAAAGTGTTCAAGAGTAAAGATATCACTTGGAGGACTGAGGTGTGCCTGAACCAAGTCATAGTATTTCCAATTGCTTCACCTACATGTGATAATCTGGGCAATGAATAAGGAAGGCTATGTAAGAATGGATGCATTTGAATTATGGTGTTGGAGAAGAATATTGAAAATTCCCTGACCTGCCAGAAGATCTAACAAATTTGTTTTGGAAGAAGTACAGCCAAATTGTTCCTTAGGAGGGACAATAGCGAGACTTGTGCTTTGAACTTGATGTCCAACACTCACATGCATATGAGGCTACTGAGAACACCATGGCTTGGGTCAGGTGCACCTTGGTCCTCAAACTGAAATCTTTGCTCTTGAACACTTTATAGAGGTCTTGGGTAGCAGATTTGCCTAATGTAATTTGAATTCTTGACTGCTGTACCTATGAGCATTGATCGTGGATTCAAGCAAATTGAAGTCTTTAACAACTTCAATCTTTTCTCCATTTAGCATAGTGTTATTTACTGGTCCTGTTGTAAAGATTTTTCAATTTCTTTACACCAAGGTATAATCCATACTGAAGGCTTTAGTCTTTGATTTTCATCAGTATTTCAAGTCCTCTTGTCTTTCAGCAAGCAAGATATGTCATCTGTATATCACAGATGGTTAACAAGACTTCCTCCAATCTTGATGCCATATCCTTCTCCATATAATTCAGCTTATCTGATTATTTGTTCTGGTGTGGAGTTGTGGATTAATGCACTGGACTGCAAAGTTGTTTGAACTACAAGGTCAATGGTTCAAGCTTACCAGCCGCTCCTCAGAAACCCTACACAGGGTCAGAACCGACTCGATGGCACTTAACAACAAGAACAACAACAAACAGATTGAACAACTATGATGAAAGGATATAACCCTAGTGCGCACCTTTTCTGATTTCCAAACATTTGTATTCCTTTGTTCTGCTTGAAACACTGTCACTTGGTCTTTGTACAGGCTCCTCAGGAGCACAATTAAGTGATACTCATTATTTGCAATGTTATCCATAGTGTGTAGTAATAGCTATCTATAATAGCACAATAGGAATTCTGGTGTGGCACTGTGGGCTAATGCGTCAGACTGCAAAGTTGTTTGAACTGCAGAGTCGGTGGTTCAAGCTCACCATCTGTTCCTTGAAAACCCTACATAGGGTCACTATAGGTCGGAATAGACTTGACGGCACTTAACAACAACGACATAATAGCACAAAGAAGCTCTGGTAGCGTAGTGGTTATGAGTCAGGCTGCTAGCCTCAAGGTCAGCAGTTCGAAACTACCAGCTGTTCTGCAAGAAAAAGATGAGGCTTTCTGCTCCCATAAAGATTACAGTCTCGGAAACCCTATTCAGGTCACTGTGAGTTGGAACAGATCCCACAGCACATAACCAACCAACCAACCAAACAATAACACAAGTACTTATTTTGAGACTGCATAGGAACTACCAAAGTGTTTATTGTTGTTGTTGTTGAGTGCTGTTGAGTCAGTCCAGACCTATAGCAAACCTGCATAGGGTATTTGAGGAGTGGCTGATGAGCTTGAACCTCTGACCTTGTTGTTCAAACTGACTGCAGTCCAGCACAGTAAGCCACAGCACCACACAAGGACACTTGGGGTATATAAAATGAACAGTTATACAAATTCTAATAAAAGCTGACAGGGTCTTTGATAATCTGAGATGGACACCCATTGTTTCTTATGGGATAGGGAGAAGAGGCACATTGGCATTCAGGGTAAATTACACATAGAGTCTGAACTGTCCTTGACAAAGTAAACCTTCAGGATTATTCCAGATAAACGAGGTGGTGTGTGTTTAGTGACCATGGGGTGCTTGGGTTAAATATCTTTAATCAGCAGAATCTCAAACAGCTCATTCCCAGGCTCCCACCATCAGAGTACCACTATCAGCAGTGAGGGTGACCAAAAAGACAGCAGATTCACATCTCTTTTCTCAGGTAACTATTTAAATTAAATGGAAAGGCAGGAAGCATCTAAGTTGTTCCCCCAACTCCCTTGTGCTAGTGGAGACTTCCCTAAAATTCAAACTCTTATTTTTAAAATATGGAAATTAAGGCTCAAAGAAAGGAACTTGATCCAACTAACACAACCAGTTAGAACAATGCAGAAATCACAACATAGGTCATCTTCTGAACCCCAGAGCATTGTGGGTTCCTTAATGAGAATAAGGATGAAATTTGATTAGTAATTACAGTGAAATGACAAAAAGTTTAGATGAAGAGACACCATCTAAAATACGTACATTGGATGAATAATTATGTGGAATTTTAAATGGGGAACTACAGTGTCAATTTCACCTATGCAACGGTCTGAAATGAGACAACTACAAAGAAACAAAACAACTATAAAAATCAAAAGAATGAGTCATAGACTACCTAAGAAACAAAGGTTTTTGAAAGTAAAATTGGATTTCAAACAATGAATTTATTCTTCTAAATCAGAATTCCATAAACTAACATTATGGGCCAAACTGGCTTCACGCCAGATGTTGTAAATAAAGTTTTATTAGAACACATCGATAGTTCATTCATCAACTGCTTTCACACTCCCACACATAGCTGAATAGTTGAGACAGAAGCCATGTGAGCTGAAAAGCCAATAATATTAACTATCTGGCCTTAAATAGAAAAAGTTTCCCAAACCTGATTCTTGATCAGAGTCATGATGGAGCTAGGACAGATTTACAGGCTCTGTTATCTAACTATATTTGCTAATCTGAAAGAGAAATTCTCAAAATGTGTTCCACAAAACTAAGTCTTGTGATTCTTCAGAGTTTTCCTGAAAGGAAAAAAAAAAAAAAATGTGTTCAGTGGCCCAATAAGTTTGGGGAAATCTGGGAAAATCATGTCTACAAGCCTCCAGCAGAATTTCTCAATCTTCAGTACTCCAACAGGCACTGGAATGCTCCATGACATGATTGGGAACATTGTACTCTACGGTATTTTCCAAACCTATTTGGAAGTAAGTTAAGCATCGGGCTGCTAACCTCAAGTTCGATATTTCAAAAGCAACCATTAACAGCCAAGCTCTTGTAAAGATTTACAGCCTTGGAAACCCTGTACAGGGTCGCTATGAGTTGTAACTGAATGAATCGATGGCACATAAACCCTATGGAGCACAGTTGTATTCTGACACTCATGAGTCTATCATGAGTTGAAATTGACTTGGCAGTAACTGGTTTTTATGCACATTAGAACCACTGGTCTCACAATGATGAGCTAGTTGTACCTCTTCTACATCTGTGAGCTTTACATCTGTGGCAGAGGTGAAAAAAAAAAAAAAAAGCAAATTGTTAAAACTTGGATGAAGTCATTTGTTTCCTGGCTTGCTCAGAGTTTAGTAGAGATCAACTATCAAAAAGTTTTAGAAAATATGGACTCTTTTTAGCTTGGAGCTCCAAAATGTCCTTCTTATCAGAAACCAGCTTTTGTCCAAGACCAAATGAGTACTGAGATGCAGGATATTCACAAGAGAAGAGAGTACACCTCAGTGCAGTGACTACCCAGAATTTGGTACATTTTTAACATAGTAACCCTATCTATTGTGTTTGTTTTGTTCCCACTAACTAGGAGCTTAATTTCTGCTTGAGTCACTGTGTTCCTTCTTTGTTATTAACAAAAGAACACATGCTATTTTACTTGCATCTCATTAAGACCTTCAAATATCAGAGTTGTAGTAGACTTGGCATTTCTATAAAAAGAAACCCATTGCCTTGGTGTTGATTCAAGCTCATAGCAACCCTTTGAGACAAAGAAGAACTGTACCATAGCATTTCTTAGGCTATAAATATTTATGGAAGCAGACTACCACATCTTTCTCCCACTAAACTGCTGCTGAGTTCAAACTGCTGACTTTGAGGTTAACAGCTAAGCACTTCAATACTGCACTACCAGTACTTCTCGGGTATTTCTACAGAAAAAGAAAATTAAGCATATCATCATTAGCTGTATTTGATTATGTGTAAACTATTTTGAAATCAGAAAATGAAAACAGTTTAAGGCCATCAGACTCATAACCAATATCCCCACTGGGGTGGAAGACCAACCCCTTGACCTTCACCCACAGAAGCCCTCTCTGAACCTCATGACAAAACTCACTGTCTTATCCAAAATCAGATGCCAGACGTATGCCATGCCATTCAGATTTGCTTCCAAGACAAAAGTCCTTGGAGCAGAGTCCCAGCAATATCTGAACACTACTGAAAGGTTCCATGTTTGGCCATATTTGAACTTAACCAGCCTTCATGCAATGCTTTCTATGTTCCAGACATGGTCCCAAGATCTTTCAGACACTGTCTCTTTTAATTCAGATAACCAACTCTGTGAAGTTGTTGTTTGTTGTTAAGTGTTATCAAGTCAGTTCTGACCCTTTGCGGCCTTGTATAGTGTTTCCAAGGAGTGGCTAGTGAGATAGAACAGCTGATCTTGAGGTTCAAACAGACTTTGCAGTTCAGCGCATTAGCTCACAGTAGGTACTATCATTATCCTCATTTTTCAAATAAGGAAACTGAGTCCCAGAGTGGGATAGGAACTCTAGGATATGAACTCAGACAGTGGTATATTCCCAAGTCCATGCTTTAATCACACTGTAGAATCCCTTACGGTTTGGTGATACTTCTTGATGCCTTGTTTTTCAATTCATGGATTCCATGAAATACAACAGTATCCTAATATGTGTTCTTTTCTATGTAAATTAGCCATTGCTAGTTTCTGATACTTGCCACCAGAAGAATGCACAGAGGAGAAAGCTCTTCTTTCTTTTTCAACAAAATTTTCTACTCAAATCAGGTTTGCATTCCTATTTGACTAAAGGCATCTGAGCCATGTCCACATTTCTTCCCCATCTCCCCACTTCTGCCCCTACCCATTACTGCATAGAATTTGCATGTAACTAAGCATAACTGTAGCCCTTAGCGATTTCTTTTATAACAGAAGGTAAGCTGTTTATTTTCCTTAGCTATCCAAAGATAGTCCTTTGTCCAGTGGCTTTCATGTTGTTTTTATTGAGCACTGACAAAACTAAGCACTTTCCCAAGTGCTTTTGTTGTTGTTAGCTGCCACGGAGCTTATCCCCACCTCTTGGTGACCCCATGCACAGCAGAATGGAAGCCTGCCAGGACCCATATCATGCCCCTGGGCAGTTCCAGTGAACTGGACCATTGTGACCCACAGGGTTTTCATGGACCAGTTTTTCAAAATAGACTGCTGTTTCTTGTTAAGTGTCAGTGAGCCTTCCAAGGAGAGGCTGTTAAGTTTGAACCACCAACCTTGCAGTCCAGTGCATTATCCTAAAGCACCACTATGCCTTTTTTCCTGGTCCATCTTAGGTTGAGAGCACCACTGAAACCTACTGGAAGCCTCCTCGGACAGATGGGTGAGGCTTCACAAAAGATGGGTCGGTTGGGAATGAAATCCAGGTGAAAACTCGGTTACAGAGCCACCTCTGCCTCCAACATTTACCTGTATTCCTTCCTTTACTCTCACGAGAATCATAAGGAATTGTGCAGATGAGGAAGGATACCTTGCCCAAGGTTATAGGTGAGAACCCAGATTCCAGTCCAAGTAGTGGGTTCTGTGCCAACATAAGAGCCCCTAGTGTGTGAGAAGACTCTACATTGAATGCCACACAACAGTGATAAACACACTCAGCAGAAAGTCCAAAAAAATAACAGCCCTTAAATATATAAACTGTGCTTATGTGATAAAAATGGTTTATAACTGTGCAATGCAAATCATCCTGTGTAGTGAAGCTAACTGGAATTGCTAATTTAGGATGTGATTAACAAGAAAATTGAGCACTGGGCTTCAAGCAAAAAAGAAAAAAGTTAACTGAATCACTTTCTTCTTCAAGCATCAGAGGAAGTCTAATTTTTTAAAAAAATATAGTTTATGAAAATTCAACAGTGAACATACAAACTCAAAATAAAGACTACATTAATTGAAAGGAAAAAAATGTCACTCAGGAGATCATCTGCCTGATTAGCTGGGCTTGCAGGACTTTTGAAGGGGCCACAAACTAGTTAAAAAGTATCTGTTCTCCAACAGGCTTTTTTAACATGCTCAAAATGACTCATATTGAAATCAATGTATTTCAAAGCAACTCTCTGCTCTGGTTATATGAAACAGAAATGAGGTTAAAGACTTTAAATATTGTTTAAAAGAAACATGCTAGACAATACACAGACTTCTGAATTTCCTGATTTTGTGAAGGAGTTTTGTCTTTAGCAAGGAATTAATCTCAAAAGACTCCCAGAGTGGTGATGACACTTGTGGAGACAGTGTGTGTTGGGGCGTTGAGGAAGGTTAGTGATCTTTCAGGCTGTAATCACTTAGGGTTGCAGGCTGCATGGAATCCTCCCTCAGCCCCCAGCCCCACTGTCAATATCCCCTGGCATATCCATGCACAGATCTCGGTGCTGGTAGGGCTGAGCACAAGATGGAGTCCTCCTTACGCTAGTTGTACCTGGCAGGCTGGGCTGTGTCTGTGAAAAGATAAAATGATAAGTCCCAGGGCCACCTCGGGCTATCTGTCTCTGTTGCACATGCTGCTGGCTGTGACTTTGTAGTTTATGTAAAAATAGTTGTTTTCTGAAATGAAATAAGAGAAAGACAAAGGGTGGCAAGTGAAGTCCGCTAGCAAGTGAGAGGAAAAAGCCCAGAGTCTAAGAGAATTTTGGTGGGTGAGTTCATTACTGGTTTCTGGCAGTCAAGATGCAGCCCTAAAATCTTCCCCTTTACTTCTCAGTCAGCACTGTAAACTAGTGCTCGCTACTGCTAGAAATATAGCCTTCATTCAGTATTTTCAAAAACAGAAATGCTGTCATAAGTCTCTTATTCCTTATATTGGCATAGGAAATCTGCTTTAGCAACACAGAAAATATTAACATCCAGATGTTTCTTAATGATTTTTTTCTCCTAAAATCAAGCTCACACTTAATTAACAACCCTGAAATTATTTCTACTTTGGATTGTAACCTCTTTCTCTCTTATATTCAGGAGTCCTGGTGTGGCGCTTTAGGATAAGGATTGGACCGCTAATCACAAGGACAGCAGTTCAAACCCACCAGCCACTATAAAGGGTCACTATGAGTTGGAACCAAACCAATGTTAACTCAACTCAAGTGTGGTGTGGTACTGTAGTACAGACACTGTTCAAACCTACACAAGGTTGCTCTGAATCAGAACTGATCAGATGGCACTTAAGAACAACAATTTTTGTTTTTAATTAAGCATTACTCAAATGTTTGTAGCCAATGAAATATAATTCTTGGAACTTAAATGGACTAAACATTTTTTAATCTCAAATATCATCTTTACTTACAAATTAAAATTTAAACAATGGAGATTTCATAAGAATGTGAAGAAATTGCGTTCCTCCCATTGTGAAGTTTATTTGCTGATGTTATTGCTGCACATTTAAAATATTTCCATTTATAAAATTCCAAAGGCTCTCCCTGGGCACCCAAGTAAGGGAAGATGCCAGGGAACTAGGAGACTAGGGGAATGTGGTACCCTCATCCAGGAAACGTATAACCAATCAGTGGGCTCAGGAGATGTTCCGTGAATGGACTGAGACCTGGGGAGTCTCCAAAAGAATCATCCTTCTTGGTCTGCACCTGGAAGAACTGTGAAGGACTTATTAGCAATAATGACCCAAGAATTCCTATGTAAGAGAGATCTAGGCTCATTGTCTAGAAACTACACCTTCACAGCAAATACACTGCTTTAACTGAAATCAGAATTCATGCAGGAGGTCAGGGGTGAATGACCAAGGGGTATTTCTGGCTACAGTCTTCTCATAAGGTTCACTGGCTTTGGTAGCTATTGATAACTTCAATATTGTAAAGTTCCACCAGGAAGAGCTACAGGAGGAATCTCTTGAGGAAACAGAGACTGTTCCAAAGCCCAGCTATGAATCGCTGAAACAGATAGGAGAAAATATCTTTCTCATCCACAAGGTGCACAGACCTCAAAGCTTCATGGAAAAATAAGAATACATGTAAGACAAGTGGAAACCAGAGTTTCTTCTAAGAAAATGTGAAAATATACAAAGGTAAGAGCAGATGTGGGTTCTGGGGCCAAGTGACTATCTCAGTTGTGCCATCCAACATTCAAGCTGCTGAACAAGGCTGAGGGTGGGGAGGGAAGGATAACAGTGTTAGTCTTTAAATCTACACCACAGATCAAGGTGTTCCAGTTATTTATTTTGTGCCTTCATAGAGTTTGTACCCTGAATTTATTCCTAACAGCTCTATGGGGAAAATCCAGCATCTTCTATGATGACCTAATGGAAAACGCATCTTACATCACATTGTTCCGAACTAGCACTCCCCAAGTGGCTGGGTGACCAGTTGTCATGGTAGTGTAAAGTGCAGTCTAAGTATAGATCTGGTAAAATGTTCTATGGAAAAAGTTTTTAAAAATAGAACACAGCCTTTTGTAATCAAAACATTTTCTTGCCAGTATTTGTCAAGGGTTCATAAAGACTGTGCCAAGTCTAGAACAGCCAGAGAGTAAGAGAGGGGTTAACTGGGCTTCATTCTTTGTCAGTCCTTCCTTCAGTAAACAGCCTATGAGGACTGACAATTGTTTAGTAGCATATATAGTTTTGTCTAGAAAAAATCTTCACTTCTTTAGAAGCTGTCTTGGTGTTGATTCCAGTGCCAAAGAGGAGATGGGCTCAGAAAGATAATCACTTAGTCTGAGGATGAAGGGCTGCAGCCCAACCCTTTCAAATTTGCATAATGAGGTGCTGAGTACAGTACACACACGCACACACACACACATTTGCAACAAAGGAAAAATATCAGTCAAGTCATATATCTAGATTTAGATTATCTTTCAAAATATCAAGCATAATTTTATCAAAACAATAATTGTGCTATTGTTGTTGTGTTGTATTGTTAAGGACCATCAAGTCAGTTCTGACCCTATATAGGGTTTCCGAGGTGCTGCTAGTGGATTTGAACCGTTGAACTTGTGGTTCAGAACGACCTAGTGGTTGAGTGCTTATCCTAGAAAAGGGCTAAATCTCTTAGGATCTGTTGGGAACTCCATATCCCTGAAGTAGAAAATATCTGTTTTCTGAAATGTCAAATCCTATCCTTCCATGACTGCTAATTCCTCTAAACACATCCAGTGGCAGAAGTTCTGTGGTATAATTGTGTTACTGAGCTAGGAAGATACATGAAAATTAAGGTTATAAAAATGTAAATATATATTGAATCAAGCAAAACTTTAAAAATATTTCCTGGCCCTTCTAAAATGGCCTGAAGCTGTTGTTTCAGAGGAAGCAATTAGTCTCCCTCTTGACCTGCTACTTTTGACCTAATACACTGGAGGTGCCTTAGGAACAGCAGGTCTGTCCAGCAGTGTGAGGTGGCCCATTTCCTTCACAATGCCAGCAAAGCTGAGAACTCTTCTACACGTTCTAGCCATTTCAGTGGTGGTTCTGTAGAGGAATTATTAACTTCCATGCAAGAGATCCTGGTTCAATCCCCTGCTAATGCAGCTCAAGTGCAGCTATTACCTGTCTGTCAGGGGAAGATTGCATACTACTTGATGTTGAACAGGTTTTAGCAGAGCTTACAGACTAAGATGGGCTAGAAAGAAAGGCCTGCCAATACACTGCTGAAAAGTCAGACGATGAAAATCCTATGGAGAGCAGTGGTCCGCTCTCAGTGTGCATACAAGGCGTCATTATGTGCAGACGTTTGACTGGATGGCAACAGCAACAGCTACTTCTGTCACCTTCTTTCTCATTGTTCTCCCTTTCCCCACATCACCAGCCCTTCCACGTTTTGTGTAAATCAGGGTAAATTCAATAAATTATTTACACAACCACCCTTCCTATTAAACTAACTTCCAATGATAATGAACATGGTTTTCTGTCTTTATCATTGTTGTTAAGTGACTTCGAGTTGGTTCTGATTCATAGCGACCCTGTGTAGGGTTTCTGAGGAGGGGCTGGTGAGTCTGAACAGCCGACCTTGCAGTTCAAAATGACCTTGTGGCACAGTGATTTCCTACAGCGCCACACAATATTTATCTCAATATATAAGTGTATTCAAAATGTATGTTATATCACCAATATCATCCATATGAATATTATCTGCAAGTAACTATTTATAACTCACTTGAGGAGTAATTGCTATAGTAATAGAGATACAGAGCTAAGAGTCTTGCATAGATTAGAAATCCCAATTTTTTTTTCTGTCTTTCAGAAGGTAAACACCAAAGGCAAAATGAGTTTTCTGAATTTCTGCTTATGTGCTTATGTGCCCCAAATTCTCCTGGTTTAACTCTGAAGAGAGAAAACATAAACACTGAACTGACTACAATGCCCCTAAAAAGCAAAATGAAGATTTGAAAACAATAGTCTTCTAGTTTCACTGTGTTGGCATAATGCAGCTTGCTTACTGTTTATATCAAATTGAGCGATTGTCTGATGTGCATATTACATGTGTATCTAGACCTCTCCTCTTCTCTGGAAAACACGTATGCCTGAAAGTATACGACTGGAACAAAAGAAGCCAGAAATACACACAAAAATGATTGCCTCCAAAATGGAAAAATAAATGTGTTCATTATATGTTGTAAAAATACAACGAATCAGAAACAAGAAAAGCAGGCCCAGCCGTTCATCTGCTGACCATCTTTCCCATCATGGAAAATACACTTCAGCATTTTGTACCTCAGTGACTGATATACTTGCTTGAATGAATCCTTACCAACAGGTAAAATATCATTTCGATTACTTTGTGCCATTTCAAAACTGAGGTGACTCACTCAGTAATGAGATAGAGTAAAAAGCAGTTGTTTTTAGTGGGCTTCCCTGGGGCTGGGAATCGTTTTAATTTACTTGTCCCAGATGCCACATTTCATCTAGTTGGTATTCCCTCCATTCTTGATCCTGTTCTTCCCTTACTCAATAAATATGGAAATCTATCCCTAGTCCAGTTTGAACATGGTAATTTTTATAGCAGTTTTACTCTTTCTGACAAGCATCTTTTCACTCTCCTTTTGCCCTTAGAATATGAAGACATGCAATCGCCCAGAAAATGCTTTGCATGTGTAAAATCGATCTCATGTTTTAAATTTTCTGCATGTGCTGTTTAATTAGTCTTTTTATGCAGCAAAGGCCTCACTATGTTCTTGCTACATTAAAAGTTATCAGAGACTGAGAAAAAGTAGTGATGGTCACAGCTCTGGATCTAAGTGGTGTTCTAATTCCACTTTCAAGTTTCTTTTCTCACAAGGCCTTACTTCAGAGACAAGTCAAGCTTCAGCCCACCCACTCCTCCCACACCCTCTCATCTGAGACCCACCCAGGTCCATATTGCATACTGTAGCTCTTTCATAACACAGAGACTAGAGATCGATTAGATTATGACTCCTAAACACAGAGACTAGAGATCGATTAGATTATGACTCCTAGTCTTTCTTGAAATCCCTTCTGGGAAGTGGTGATTTATAACTTACCAAGTATTTTAATCATGAGTGAAAAGTTAATTCAACAAATACCCTTTCCCACAATGTATCCCACTTCCTTGTGTCTTTAATGCTACAGTCTCATTTTCCTACACCTTGATATTTTTGACACTTTCTGCCTTTATGGAGTTCCTGGAAAGAAAGGCCTAGTGATCTACTTCCAAAGTAGTCATTGAAACCCTATGAAGCATAGTCCTAGTCTCACACAAATTGCATCACCATGAGTCTGAATGGACTCCGTGGCAACTGTTTTCAGTCTTTTTGTTTTGTTTTGTTTCTTGCCCTTATGCCAGTTAGCCCTATTTGGAGAAAAATATGATATGGAAAAAAGAAACAACACATTCTCATATGCAAAACACAGCAACATTCATTACTATTAGAAACTAGTCTTGTTTAATAAAAACAAAATCAATCAAGTGGGCAGGCCATTTCCTGTGAAGACACCCTTGAGTTTCAGCAGATGGCATATCGAGATTCTCTGGAGTTGGGGAGTTACAGCAGGTATGTAGCAACTGCCCCTGTGACGCCACCATTTTATTCTGTCTCTAAAGTTCTCTTTCAGACTAGCAGAGACAGTAACGAGGTGATTTCCTAAGTGTTTTTAGAAGTGCACACATTATGAAGGGTGCACTTTCAGCCTAGCCATCATCCACTAAACAGACTAATCCGAAGTCAACACACGTTGAAAGAGACCTTATCAAAACACTAAGACTATCTCTAAAATAAGCATAAATGAGCTTTTAATCCATGTTGGTTGGTTGGTTTGTTGCCTCTAGACATGATCAGGTAACAATCTGACCACTACAGTAGTCAGCAAGAAACTGTAGGTATTTCCCAAACTGAGTTGATTCCATATTAATCAGGGGAAGATTACTATGACAGTTATTCTTAAAATGTAAAAAGCCTAGAGAGCAGAAACAAACTAGATGAAACCCATGTGGGAGCCCAGTCGATTAAAACTTGAACCAACAGTTTGCAACCTTCTGGAACCAATTTAAATGTGCTTGGGGCTGACAATGCCATAGAGTGGTCATGTGGCCCTTAACCCTGAATAAATCTTTCTCTTCTGAAGTCTTCCCCTGCTTTCAAGGTTTCAAATCCACAGATATTTGAATGATACTCTCATCCCATTCAACTGAGGCAACTATACTTATCAGTTTTCAAATGTCAATAAGTAGACCATACTTCCATTCCATTTAATTAGTATTATCAGATCACTATTAGAAAAAATTTTACTAGACAAATAGAGTATTTTCGTCATAAAGTTCAGAGATGTAGCCAAAAGAAAGCCTAAGTAAAATGTATTACTTTTAACCCTACATAAAGTATATTTATAAACACACACATATGATTTATGATAATGTAGTAAATTTGGAAACTGTTTACTTATAGGTCATTGATATTATATATATATTTCAGCACTATAAAATAAGCACTGGACTGCTAACCCAAAGGTCAGTGGTTCAAACCCACCAGCTGCTCCTTGGAAACTCTATACTGGGTTGCTGTGTGTTGGAACCCATTCAAGGGAGAGCACTTAACAACTGCAAAGGTAAACAAATATTTAATTTAACATAAGGAAGAGGATTCGCTCATGACTCAGTAAAAATATATACTAAGATTTAGGAAAAGTTTATTAACCCACAGCAGCCTGAACAGTTGTATCTGGTCAGCCCTCAAATAACAATTAAAATCGCATCAAATTACACTGCCTACAGAGATTCCGTCATCTGAATAATTGATACATTTTTGTTTTGCTATTTTAAATATAAGTTCAAAGGCTGAACTTGAACTCAAACAACAGGACAGTTTAGTTGAGTTCAAAATATTAGAGGATTTTTCTATCTCAAGGACTAAATTGTCAGACTCTTTATAATAGTGTTTGCTCCCAAACTGCCAGTTATTAATTAATTTTATTAGTTCATTTCAATCTGTTGCTTCCTAGAGCTACCAAATGTTTTCTTTGGCATCAGGCTTATAATCAAAATGTTTGCTTTAAAATTAAAACATTTGTTTTAGTGACATAAGTTTCCAAGAGCAGCTGAACCTACCCAATAATTGGGAAAATAAATTCAAATTGTTAAAGAGAACTCTCATTGGTAAGCTGGCAGGCAAGCATAAAAATAAGTTCTCCTTTTAAAATTGCATAAATGATAATATAAAAGATTGAAAAAAATTGATTTTAAAGACAATGTCTCTTTAAAATGTTCTTAAAAATAAGCCTGATGGAAAAATTTCAAAAACAAATGTAACTGAATTCTCTGATCTTTTCAACATCAGTAAATATTTTAGGATGAGATCAGAAATTAATGCTCCATGGCCAGCAAAAGTACACGAAGTCTTTATATAATATGTTGTTGCTGTTGTTAAGTGTCATCAAGTCAGTTTCCGACTCATAGTCGCCCTGTGTAGGGTTTCCAAGGAGTGGCTGGTGAAATTTGAAACAATCTTGTGGCATAAACCGACCTTGTGGTCCACAGCTTATCCTACAGCGCCCCACGAAGAGTTCGTGCATAGAAAAGAAGCTAAGAGGTATGATCTACAAAATGTCTGAAAACTAGAAATTAGAAGCTACAGTGGAGAAGTGATTGGAGGTCAGAGGCTACCAGGGCATATTTGGTTACCATGAATATGAAATGAATGCACAGAGATCTGGTAACTGTGGGAAGACACCCATAAAGAGGGCATAGCTGAAAGCACATAGATTCATGGGTTTCTCCCACAGAACTACCCCTGCCTATGTGAGACAACAAGCACAGCAAAGCACTTGTGGCAAAAGCGCCATTAGACATAATGACATTGTAGGATACTTTTGGAGGAGCACAGTAGCTTTGTAGTATAAGTACTGGACTGTTAACCATAAGGTTGGTGGTTGAATCCCACCAGCTACTCCGTGAAAGAAAGAAAAGGCTTTCTGCTCTGCAAAGATTTGCAGCCTTGAGAACCTTTTACAGGGTCCCTGTGAGTTAGACCCAACTCGGTGTCACTTAACCACAACTATAATATTTTTTTTTAGAAAAGAGGTACAGGGAGTTATCAAGCTAGATTCACAATGTGACTCTAGGGAATTTCTAGAGAAAATTAGATTCATCAACTAATGAGTTTCCATCACATTATGAGTAGAAGATGAGATAACCAAGTCATTTTCCATGTAGAAACTTACATAGTAGACATTCACCATATCACCCATTATCAATGAGCCCATCCAGATGCGTAGTGACTCTACATAGGGTTTCCTGCTGACTTTGTGGTTAGAAGACTAATGTTTATCCTACCAAAGCAGCTGAAATACTTTTTTGTTTTAATTTTAAAGATATTTTAGATTTCAATTCATTAGTATTTTAATCCATTAACATTAGCTTTAAATTTCAATGTTTTAGAGTTCAATACAGAACAAGTATTTGAACTGGAAAATTAGTATGCTGATGATAATGTGGCAAATGTCAGTGACCAATTTCATTTATATATCTAAATTAGAAATTAAACTAATGTGAAAGTGTTTTTTTTTTTGGTATTCTTTAAGCACAGAAATAAAACAGGCTAATAAAATCCTCAAGATTATGGCCCTTGGTGGTGGTTTTGGTTATGTGCCGTGAATACAGTGCCAACTCATATTGTTGTTGTTAGGTGCCACTGAGTCGGTACCGACTCATAGGGACCTTATGCACAGCAAAACGAAACGCTGCCCAATCCTGGGCCAACATCACTACTGTAGCCACATTTGAGTCCATTGATGCTGCCACTTGGTGAATCCATCTCACTGGGGTTTTCCTCTTTTGCGGTCCCTCCACCTTACCAAACATGATATCCTTCGCCAATGACTGGTTCCTCCTGACAATATATGCCGACTCATAGTGAGCTGTAAATCTTTACAGAAGCAGAAAGCCTCATCTTTCTCTTACAAAATGGCTGGTAGTTTCGAACTGTTGACCTTGAGGTTAGCAGCCCGACTTGTAACCATTACGCTAGCCTTTAAACCTGTACTTGACCACCTTTTAGCCATACTCCTCATAACAAACAGCCACATGACACCCAAAGAGCAACGTGTGCCCAAAAACAAATTCCAGAAACTAAGAAGGGACAGGGAAAAAGAACCAATGGAAATGAGGAAGCCAGGAAGGACTTGAGAGAGAGCTACTGCTTGAGGGGATTAAAACTAATGTAATAAAACAAAAGCTGTGTAGATTGTTGAATGGAAAACTAAGTTGCGTTCTGTAAACTTTCACACAAACCACAATTTAAAAAAGAAAGAAAGACGGGAAGACCATGGAAAATTAAGAACTTGGATATTTCATTGTAATATTAGTAGGAAAATGGCTCTTTAACACAATTTGGTACCATTTAAAAACATATCCTGTCTTTACAGAAGGAAGAATTTGATCTAAATGAATCTACTACATACATGATATATATATATATATATTTTTTAAGCTTGGAGAAAATGAAGGAATGTGTACATTCAGTTCTTTTAACTAGTAGTTGAAGGGGTTATAAAATGAAACTAAATCAAGTTGATTGGCAGCAAGGGAGAAATGATATTAAAGAGAAAGGAAAATTATGTCTATGATTATACACTGTAGAAATAATAAAGTAATTATAGTGAAAATGCGATGGGAATACACAGTACATAAAGGAGGTGCTAGAGGCTACATGCATATTATTTAAAGTTCATTGGGAAAAAATGAGCTGGATGTTATAGAAAGACGCAATTAAATATTTGTCCTTGTAAGATGGACTTATCATTGACTCAAAGCTTTTCATAATAAACACCTTTTAGATCAATTCAGTAGTAGCAGGATTTTTTTGTTGTTTGAACAGAATTGGTTCTGCTTGAGAATTTTCTAATTCCCCTAATTGTTGTTGTTGTTAAGTGCCATCGAGTTGGATCCTACTTACAGAGACCCTGCATAACGTTTCCAAGGAGCATCTGGTGGATTTGAAATGCCGAACTTGTGGTTAGCAGTCCAGTGCTGATGCTACGGCACCATATCAGGATTCCTAATAGTCTGTATAATTCACTTGAGTTGAATAATTTAGCACTGTTATTTTGCAGGTTGTAGTTGTTGTTGAATGCCGTCGAGTCAGTTCTGACCCATAGCAACCTTATATAGGGTTTCGGAGGAGCAGCTGGTGAGCTTGAACAGCCGAGCTCGCAGTTCAAACGGCTTTGCAGTCTGACACATTAACCCACAGCGCCACACCGTGTGCTTTCCTGCAATTGATTCTGACGCATAGGGACCCTAGAGGGCAGAGGAGAACTGCTCCATTTGATTTCTGAGACTGTAAATCTGTATAGGAGGAGACAGTTTCATGTTTCTCCCACAGTAACTGGTAGGTTTGAACTGGCAACCTTGTGGTTAGCAAATCAGTGTTTACCCTACAAAGCCACAATAGTAATATTATATAGGTAAGGGAGAAGCGTGGTGACTATATAAGTACTAGACTGCTAAACACAAGGTCAGCAGTTCGAGCCCACCAGCTGTTTCAAGGGAGAAAGATGAGGCTTTCAGTTTCTGTAAAGATTTATACTCTTGGAAACCCTATACAGGTTCGCTGTGAGTAGGAACGGACTTGAAGGTAATTAACAACAACAACAACAATGTAGGTAAGGAAGCTCTGGTTAAGAGTTCCAACATTGGCTGTAATAATCCGGCTGTTCCACAGGAAAAAGATATGGCAGTCAGCTTCTGTAAGATAAATGACTTTGGAAACTCTAGGGGGCAGTTCTGCTCGGTCCTTCATAGTCACTCTAAGTCAGAATCTACTCAACTACAGTAAGGAGTATGTAGGTAGTCAGAAACATACACACACTACAGCCATCATAGCCCAAGGTAAAGAAAACACTGTTTTCCTTACATTAGTACAACTCTCGTACTAGAAATTCAAGGCCACTAAGATACTGAAATAATCCAAGAGATCAAATCTAAACCAGGCAACTTTATTACAAAATTTAAAAGTACTTTTTATCTCATTAGTGTATCTAACAGAAAGATGATCGCCAGCCTAACACAATTGGTAATTGTAGTAGTCTCTGCCACATCAGCAAATCTCTAAAATAGTGTCTCAGGCATGAAGGACCTTCCTGGTTCCTATATCCAGACTCAGTACCAGCACTAGAGTCTTCTAGAAGTCAATGGAGATGCTGGTACATTAAAGAAGCAACAGGAGCCAGTTGCAGAGTTGTCTTTGTCTTTCCTCTTCTTATTCTATACTAAAAGTTTTATTAATGAAAGTAGTACTAAATATTTGTTTTTAAGTCTCCCTGGCTTCTACTTACCACATACCTCCTACTCTCATCTTAAAGTAATTGCAATTATAAACAGGTAAACATCTAATGATAGGGAAAGTGGCTCTAGCAACAAGACAAATCAACCATCAGTTTTGATGTGATTTGAAGTGATACTACCGAGCATAACTGAATCTATGATATTTTGTAACTAATTTATGTGAGCATGCAGACATAAGATACAAGGAAGTTTCAGTTAAGAGTTTTAAGATAAAAATAAGGTCCTCTTGTGAGGAAGGAGTCCTGGCAGCGTAATGGCTGCATGGAGCTGCTAACCTAAAAGACAGCAGTTTGAACCCATCCTAAAGATTACAGACTTGGAAACCCTATGGAGGCAGTTCAACTCTCCATAGGCTCAGTATGAATTGGGTCAACTTGAAAGCAGTTGGGTTTTGGCTTAAAGATGAGAACTCATTTATAGAACAAAATTTAAAAACACTATTCATGTGTGTGGCACTGTGGGTTAATGTGTTGTACTACAAAGTCCGTTTGAACTGCCAAGTCAGAGGTTCAAGCTCACCAGCCGCTCCTTGGGAACACTATACAGGATCACTATGGGTCAGACATGACTCGATGGCACCCAGCAGCTGCAACATTCATTTGATCAATCTTGATTTGCTTTTTTTCAAAATCTATAGTAATCAAGAAATAAGGAATATAAAGCCACGCAGATGCCAAAATGATACCTGATGTACTGTTAGTTGCAATAAAAAAATAATCTAATTAAAAGATACCAGCAAAAATAAGTAATAAAATACTCATTCAGTAGAAGTAGGTCTTGTGAATAAAGGGTTATGGCAACTTTCCCTTTATCAATGAAAAGTTCTCTCCATTGTCTAAGATTCTATTGAGTTACTGAAATGTTTTATATGAAAATGCAGGTATGTATATTAAAATGAAACACTATACTTTAAGAATATCTTCTGCTTAATATGCATATGATATCACCATGTGTATGAAAATTACAGTGCTGTCCTTTTGTTTCATACGTAAAAAAGAAAGTAAATGGTCAACAAAATAAACATCATGAAATAGCCTCTCATCAGAATCACTTAGATATAAACATTAAACAGTTTATGGACTGGAGCTCAAGTCACTCACAGCTATTTGTCGATATTTTTTAACTATAGCAAGTGACTTCTCAAACGAATGGGAAGAGATAGAGATGTCTATAAATGTTGGCCATTTATCTCAGGAAAATTATAATTTTTATATCAAAGCTTGGGTTACTTTGTGTTTTCAATTTGAACCTTTGGATTTAATTGCATTTTGACACAGTGTTCTTTAGTTTTATCTTCAAAAAATAAATGACTAGTTTTAAAGAAACAAACACCAGACCAAACTTCAAAATGGTATTACACATTATACTTAATTATAAAGAAAAAATAGTTACTGGGTAGCAAAAAAAAAACAAAAACCCTATAATTTCAATATATCACAAAATAATGTACATGTTTATGTAAAATGTGGTTAATATACTTGTAAGTTATGCTCATTGAAATGTTTTCTGTTTTGGTTTTGGTTGAAAAAATATATTGTATTATGACGAAGGACCCTGACTTGTCATGTGTGAAGTTCGTTTTATGTACAGTCTACCTGGAAGTTCAATTAGCAATGGGGCATTAATGAGTTACATAAGGGAGAGGTTTCTCCATGTCTTGATGGAAGTTCAGAATTCATGATGATCATGGGAAAGAAGAATACAAGGTATTTTTCAACAGTGAAAGGCAGAAAAAAGATAGGAAAAAAGAATGAATAAAATGTTCAGGTTTCCGGATGTTAAATGATTGAAACATTTTCTATTTAAATGCAAATTTGACTTTTTAAAAGATGGGACTACCAGTAACTGCACCCTAAATGGTAAAATGAAAATCAATTTGAAATATGGGATGAATAAAGTATATGTAGACTTTCTTGGAATAATTTTTTATTATGAAAACCCTGATGCATTTTCCTTTGCTCAATCTATCTTAGACTTTGGACAGCTATGACTGGAGTGAAATGCAAACATTTTAAAATCTGCTTAAACAACAACGTGGTCAGTTCACTGGAAACTTCTTTGTTTATTCCAGTCAGATTTAACAAAATTATGATCACCATTATAACTTATGTAAAGCACAAGACCAAAATGAGAGTTTAACTGAAGCATTATAATGACCAGTATCTACTATGTGTTTTTATGATGTTGGAGAAATCACATTTAAGAAATGGAAATTACTACATTCTATTGATTCCGGAACAGAATATTCAGACATAAGTCAGCAGAGTTGACAGTTTCAAATACATAAAATGTGACATCTGCTCTTACAAATGCTCTATACAGGTTGTAAATCATCAAAGAGAAAAACAGTTCAATGTCATTTAGCCACTGCAAGCTATGGTTTACAACTGAGAGATAAAAATAGTCGTACTGTCTCTTTGACATCTAAACCACTTTTCTATTGCAGTATTCCATGTTCTAATTTATCACTGTAGTTGAACAACACACAATCAATTGTAAACAACTAGTGAAGTTTGATTCCAGTCAACTGCAATTTTCTATAGCTTTATCTTTCCCCCCAAATGGGATGACTTTTAGTTATATCCAAAACAGACTATCTCAATTTTTGAGGTTGCTTAAGTATTTCAAGGTTTTAGTCATCATTCTAAGGATAAACATATGGCATGAATTCCTAACACGGAATTTATATTTAGTAAAGTAAAAGCATAAACATTTGTATGCACTGTAGTCATTAAAGGTCTGTATTTCAATGGGAGAAGTGTTTTTATTAAACTTGAAATACTAATAGAAATAGCATGGACTTTGTGTAAACAACCTCATTTTACCACTGAATTAACTTTGAAACACTGAACAAATTATTTAGTCTCTATGAGATACAGGTTACTCGTCTGAAAAATGGAATACAAGTTCTTATCTGTTAGGGCAGTTTTAAAAATTAAATGAGAAAATGCTTGGCATATGCAATATATTGTTTATACAACAACCAACAACTATTGTTAATGCTTTATTTTTTAAAAATTATTATCAGCATAGTAAAACAAAATAGGAGTCCTAGTGTGTCACTATGGGAAAAGCACTTGACCACAAGTAAAAGCACAAGGCCATTTTAAACTGCAAGGTCAGTGGTTCAAACTCACTAGCACTCCTTGGGAACCCTACACAGGGTGCCTATGAGTTGAAAACGAATCCACAGCAATTAACAACAACATAATAAAATATGCTTTTGGTGACCTTAGTAAATATCAATATTTGTTCATTTATTGTACCATTGAAAGAAATCTAATATAAATACAGTCTGCATCTAGAATATCTGTGTTTAAATTTTTATTTTATTTTGCAAATAACTAAAATTTAAATAATTTTAGAAGTTTATTTCATGTTATCTTAAAACGAAACATCATTAACATGAGTGGTTTTTTAAAGTCTGCAATGAAAATGATTGCATCACATATAACAACCTAAGAATCATTTGCTTGGACTCCCTCGATGGCGAAAACAGTTAACCTGCTTGACAAATAATCGAAACGTTGGAGGTTCTAGTATACCCAGTGGCATATTGGAAGAAAGGCCTGGAAATCTACTTCCAAAAAATCAGCCTTTGAAAGCCCTATGGCGCTCTGTCCTACTTTGACACTCATGGAGACTAAATGAGTCAGAAGCAACTTGACAGCAACTGGTTTTATCATTTGCTTAAAAACACTGAACAGAGTCTAACAATCTCAGAGTTAAAAAGAAAGGTAATTAATTTTATGAATGAATAACCATTGCTGACAACTGGGATTCTATACACATAAATAGTCATTTTATCACATTCCTTCATTTGTTAAGTAATGATATACTAACAACTTTGAAGACTAAGAATGATCACAATAAAATTTAAATCGATTTTCAGTAGAATTTACTACACATACAGCCACTTAACTGCCAAATTTTTAACATGTTTAAAAATGTACATGAAACAAGTTGGAAAGAGAGACTCTTGTTCATTGACACCCTCCCAATATCTTTTTTTTTTCGCTTTTCCCTTTTACTGCAGTGAAACTCAAAGCCCAGTCCGCTGGTATCCACCAGCCCCTTGGCCATGTCTGAAAGAGAACTGATGTCCTGGGTGGATTTACAGCCATTAGTTAAACAGTTGTGATACACTTACTTTCTCAAATCTTTGTATTAGTAAAACAGCACACTCCACTGTCGGCAGTTGTCAGGCACAGCCTGTGGCTGCCGTCCCTGGCTCCGTTTGCCAAAAGCGTGGTTATTGTCTGAAGCTCTCCTTGTCATATACTGCTGCTCCCAGATACATTTTACATAGATCCCACGGCCGAGGGTCTTCCATCAAGCACGTGGATACACTGTACTTTCATTTATCAGAAAAAAAAAACATTCCCCGAGCATTCATGTTCCAAACTCATTGTGTCTATGCCTCTTTTATTTAATAAAAGAAAAGGTTTTGCAAACTTCTAAACCTCTGGTCTTTACAAACATACCCGGTGCATAAAGTATGAGATTCCCAAGAAAAACAAATAATTTTAGAAAACCTGTGAAGCTACTTTATTAACTTGCTGGGTTTTGTGAGGTGCTGCAGGATAATGTACTGAATTGCAAGGTCGTTTGAGCGGCACGGTTTGCAGTTCAAACCCACCAGCTGCTCCTCGGAAACTCTATACAGGATCCCTGTGAGTTGAAACAAACTCAATGGCACTTAACAACAATAACAATGCTTTGATGGATTTACTTTCTCTTTTGGAAAAGTAACTGTTATGAAGCAGAAGGAAGGGGATGAGGAGACGGAGAAAATGTTATAATTAGATACACACTTGTATCTTTGTAGTCTGTGACGGTCCTGCAACGCAATCACCATTGTCAAGGATTGCTGGGTTGCAGGTATATCAAGGATAGATATTATGCCTTCTATATTCTTTACACTTCTCCCAAAGGGCCTAATATACATCACATTCTCTAGCGTAATTCATTAAGTACTGACTTAATGCCAGCAATGCCAGAAGCCTTCCTTTAAAAGAATGTTTATCTTTGATCTTAGGTACACCACTGGCCTTTAATTAGCAGGTTATAATATTTGAAACAAAATGTAGCATAAATGGGATCTTTTGTGCGTGTGTCTAGAACTCCAGACTAAAACATAACTGTTAAAGAAAAGGAAACCCATTTAAATGCAGGTTTACAACTTAATCCCCAGAAAATGTATGTCTGCAGAACTAACTGAATTTTAGCTGTATCTTCTTAAAACTCAAGTTCTAGTTCCTCTCCTTTCTACCATAGAACACACAGGTTTGTATGAGCTTGTTGTTGTTAAGTGCTGGCAGGTCAGTTCCAAATCACAGTGACCTTGTAAAGAGTTTCTGAGGCTTGACTGGTGGGTTTGAACCACCGACCTTGCAGTTAGCAGTCCAGTGCTTATCCTACAGCAATTCATCAGTACAAGTATAATACACACTTACTGACAGATTGAATACTGCTGGGAATAGGCACAAACTCCTGGGCTACAAAGGTTAGGAGAAGCTAGAAGTTCCTTCAGTTACAACCCAACACAACAATAATGCATTTTCCAGCCCCTTTCATTCTCCTGGTGTGGTGCTGTGGATAAAGCACTGGGCTGTAAGATTGATTTGAACCACAAGTTCAAACTCACCAGACGCTCCTTGGAAACGCTATTCAGGGTTGCTATGAGTCAGAACTGACTCAACTGCAGTTAACAACAACAACTTCATTCTCCTATTGTTAAGTGCCTTTGAGTCATTGCTGACTCAGTATAGGGTTTCCAAGGAATGGTTGGTGGATATGAACCAGCAACCTTGAAAGTGAGGCATTCCTTTATCCTATATGCCACACTCTATTCTTCTAGTGCCCACAAATCAAGCACAACTTTTCAAATATCCCTTAGAGCTCTCAGTCATCACCACTGTTCTGCTAAAAAAATATAGGGTTGTCATATTTTTAAAATAATTATACATTAAAAATAATATTCTATGTCATTTGACACAGTTCAATGAAATTCCTCCTTCTTGAAAAACTAATTGAACCTACTGGGAACATGTGTAAAATTAGTAGGAACAAAAAGCAAGAAGAAAATGACATTTACAAACAGGAGCATGTGAACTTTATTCTGTGGAAGACAGCATCTGTAACTTTTATATGGTATGCATGGAGATTATAAAATAATTACTAGTACAGTCAAAAGGATAAACTAAGGACGCATAGATAAAATAGGAAGAATCTTAAATGCTCAGGTGGGGGCAGAAATCATTGAAGAAAATTTGAATAATGATTAATATAGCTTATTTACCAATAAGCCATAATTTCTGTAGGAAGGAAATCAATGGAACCTCCTCTAATTCATTGTAGGGCGAAGTGAGAGGATATAAAATAATAAAATGAGTAAATAAATGAAAATAGTGTTATCATTCTTTTGGTAAACTTTATCAATAATCCCATCCATGAAACTACATCCTAAACCGACTCTATTTAAATATTTTCTGAAGATATTAAACTACATGGGCAATAACAATTCTGTTGTCTTAGGTCAATGATGTCTTAGGTCTTTTGGTAAGTTCATCTTAGAAGTCAAAAGCTTAACAGCTATGGTACTGATAACATAACTGAGAAAAAGACTTTTTTTTCTAGTAAGATCCCAGTTACTTTCAAATTTAGAAGACGATTCTTTTAATGCACTTACCCTCTATTTGCTTTACTTACACTGAATTTAAAACTGAATTCATGATTGTTTTGACATTCAAAATAGAGGACATATACTACGATCTTTTTTCCCATTTCATAGATAGAAATTATTTCCTCTTCCTACCTATCAGTGTCTTTTGTTAAATGAAAGCAGCTTTAATTGGAGGGATTTCCATTTTCCTCAGGTCAAATGGTAAAAGACTGGTTAAATATCTGACTGTTTATTTGAATAACAGAACTATACTATATCTAGATTTACAAGTTATCTTAATTATCCACATTTTGAGGCTAATTTAGTGGTAGAATGAAATATCAGGAAGAAATTGTACAGGTCTAAATTGCTGCCTGTGTGACAAGATTATTAATGGATAAATGGATAAATGCGAAGCAGTAGGCGTTCCTTTGGATGTACATACCTTTCAATAAAGAAAAATATGTGAGCTTGCTAACATCCTCTCCTGCCAGAGGGGCTGCTGGGAAGCTTGTCTGTCCTTATATGCCAGGCCTGCCAGCCCAACGCCTGGAAAGATGGGAAGTCCATGAGGCAGATCCGTGATACTGCTGTTCCTACATCTGAAGACAGAGCTTCTCACACAAAAACACATTTTCCCTCTGAGAAAGAGTCATTGCTCTTGAAATCACATGAGATTTAATGGCCAACCATATATCCTGCTGGGTCCACTGTGAAATGATACATTTCTGGAAAAGTCTTCAAATGCTGTGGCCTCCCTCATCAATGGCAGCAAAATTCCTCCTGGTGGCTGTCTTGTGGAATTTTCTCCCACAACACTCCAGTCAAGCTACCCTGCCAGGCTATACAAATGGCCTCCAATATCGCCATTAATAAGTAAATGTCTCAACACAATTTGGCACATTGCAAACAGCAGTTACCTAGGTTTGATGTCATGAACAATACTTTTCCTTAGGGGCAACACCTGAGAAGTGGGAGTGAGAAGGAGCTTTTAGTAGCTCTCACCCTCCAGGTCTCTCTTGAGTTAACTTTCATTTAACATTTCTTTTCTTCCTTTCTTCTACCTTTCCTCATTGCCTTCCTTTATTGTCTCCTTTCTCCTCTTTAATGAGTGCAAACCTCCCTGGAACATCCACTCTCATCTTTGGTCTTACAGCTCCTTGGTTCTTTAATCTCCTCTTTTCCTTTCTATCCCCTTTCTCTCTTCTATTATCTGCCTTTTTGTTTTTCTTTACTTCTTATGAGGTAGGGGATTCTCCTTGAGGTCTCTTTCTTTTCCACCCCAAGCTGAGGCCACCACATCAGAGTAATGACATTACAAGTTAACAATTGCCTGCTTTGCATTTTCTGCTGCCATGTAATATCACTGGCAGCTCTCTGCCATCAAAGAAGGTAAAAAAAAGAGGTGGAAAAAAAAAAAAAAGAAATACACAAATGGAAATGGAATTTTTAAAAGTCTGATCAGCTCTAAGCCAATTTAATACAGACTTGAAATACAGAAGAATAGCATGTCTTCTTCGAAGTGAGAGTTATTGATTAATTTGGAGTTGTCAGATAATACGCTAGATTATAAGGTCAGTTTGAACAACAAGGTGGGTGGTTCAAACCCACTAGTCACTCTTCGGAAACCCTATATAGAATCACTATGGGTCAGAACTGACTCAATAGCATTTAACAATAACAACAACAGTAGAATTTGTGGAGTCTTAGTGTGGCGCTGTAAGTTATATAAGCACTAGAGCCCAAGGTTGGTTTGAACCTCAAGTTCAAACTTACCAGGCGCTCCCTGGAAACCCTACACAGGGTTGCTATGAGTCAGAACCACCTCGAAGGCACTTAGCAACAACAAAGAATTTCTATTATAACTTGTAGGGTACTCTTAATATTGAAAGTGATCTTCATAGTTTATGTCTAAAATGTAAAATAATTTAGTGTTTTTGAGATTAGTTCTAGAACACAGTCTGGCTTCACCTCTTGTTCTACTTAACTAATTGTGAACTCTTCAGCTGGTTACAAAAAAATCTAGATGTCTGAGTTTTTTCATGATAAACTGAGTATGTAATCAAAAGATTATTGTAGCTCATAAATGACACAAAATGAATACAGTTCTTAGTCAACTGACTTACACACATAAAGCAGTTCATAAGTGTCAGTAATTATTATGACTTTTATTGCAACCATTTAGAAAGACCATCATAAAATAATTTTAAAACTGGAAAAGATAGATGAAGTATTTCCAGTGATAAGTTGTTGACAAAGAAAGTATTAAAATACTACACATAATTTTAAAAATGAAGAGCCAACCAAAATTGAAATGCAAATGTTGCCAAGGTTCTACTTACCTCTTTGCCAACCATCACCGGGTTGCATTCCAACACAGTGCAAGGGATTTTGATGGGCACACTTGGTAGCTGCTGTATGAGACTATGGAAGCCATTTAACCTTTCTGAAGCTCAGTGCTCAAAGCCCTCTTCAATAAAACTGGGATCATAATACCTACCACCTACAGCTACTGTGAGGATCAACTATCCTAATATATCTGACAATGCTTTATAATGAGCTGAGCGCTATTACCCTATTCTCTCCACTAAGAGAACACAGGGAGATTTCTCCAATAGTCACAACTCCTATTAAAAACAAATGGAAGTTAATTGAAAGAACAGGCAGGGTTCTTGACAAAGGATCATTGTACATGTCACCTCCATTACCCTCCTTGATACAATTTAGGTCTCTGGTGTGTGTGCCCATTTGCATAGCTGAATCACAATCATAACAGTGATGATAGCAAGAAAGAGTATTTCTCATCATGGGCTTTTGGAAATGAAATACAGCCAGTGCCTCTGGGGGAAGAAGTTTGCCTAGATTAAGGGAGAACTCATGGAAAAACCATGAAGCTAATTTCAGATATATTGTATTTTTAGATCCCTTTCCACTTGGCTCATGGAACTTGTCAGGATTGACAATTACACATAATTTATCTAAAGAACATAGAGATACAGATAGTAACTGGACATTATTTAACAAAAGCCATGGTAACAAAGAGACCAAGGATTAGCCAGCCACCAATGCGATTTCAATCCATCAAAATGCTTTCTCTTGAAGGAAAATCCTATTTATTTTTCTTCTATTTAGTGAGCACAATGAGCAGCTGTCAGTTCGGGACCATTTTCTCTGTGGTAGAAGCCCTTTCTCCATGCACTGCCTGAACCCCCAAAAAAGAAACAGCCTAGCCTAGGATGGTCTGCTGAAAAAAGCCCTGACTTACCCACAGGGGCATTTGCACCAAAGGCTCACTTGCTCACTCTCCCTGGAATGTGCTAGGAAAGGAGAGGGAAGCGTTCTGTTTGTGTGTGTGTGTGTTTAGGAAAGCCTATGTTGCCTGACAACCAGCTCTCTATCCGTTTGTCATATTGTGGTCTTGTGTTTTACTGTGATGCTGGAAGCTAGACCCCTGGTACTTCAATATTAGCAGGGTCACTTATGGTGGACAGGTTTCAGAAGAGCTTCCTGACTAAGATAAACTAGGAAGAAAAGCCTGGTGATCTACAGGCAAATGTTATGCAGCAAAAACCTTGTCTCATATAGAAACGGAAGCTGAGACTCCTAGGTTGGAAATTACTCAAAACACACAGTGATCATAACAGTGGAGTTCAGCAAACTCACAAGAAAAAGATGGCACAGGGCTGGACAACATTTCATTCATTCTGTTGCACACAGTCACCACAAGTCTAAGCTGATTTGATGGCATTTGCCAGCAACCACAGTATTTCTGTACATATTGGTCTGGGTTGGCAAAACTCAACACATTCTTTTCCAAGTGCTCTGAAATTGCCTTACTATGTTAGTTCCTTATATCAAAAACAAACTAGGTTAAGTTTTTTGCCACAGGCTAAGTACCTCTAGCACTTATTGGAACTTTGATCAATGTATTTAGCCTCTCACCTCTTTTCCTGTAAGTTTCCTAATCAGTAAGTTAGGAATAATAGTAATAGATGGGAAGAAACAGCCATAAACATACTTGAAAATAACACCATCTCTTTGGGGTTTACTGTGAAGATTAAGTGAAATAAGATTCAGTGAGATAAGATTAAGTGAGATAAAGATTCAGTGCCTAATGTATAGTAATAAATCAAACAAACATCTTAACTTCCCTTCCTCCCACCTCTTCCCAGACATCTATCTAACTTGCCTCTCCCACAAACTACAGTGGCCAGCGTGTATAGGACACTACTGAAGATGACATTCTCTTCGTAAGAAGGCAGCACATATGATACTAGGAGGAACTCATTAAAGTGAAGGTCAGGTTTGAAACAAAAAGTTAACAGGGAAGAAACTCAAGAGAAACATGGCCTAATTTGATTTGTTATGCTTCTCAAATCACTGCTGGGTCAGACAAGACAACATCTGGCCATCACTGAATCACCTTTACATCCTCTCCAAAAAAAAAAAAAAAAAGAAAGAAAGAAAAAGATACTATCAACTGTCTATTTCTTAGTAAAAGTACATAAACGTCCTACAATCACACTCTCAGAATTAGGAATCTGTTGGTGAATGAAGTCAATAGGCAATCTGAGATCTGGATCTAGCCGCAGTTGAGGCACCTTTGGTTATTAGTTTAGAACAGTGAACTGAAGCACATGTTTGGAGAAAGGGTTGGGGTAACTCAAGGAAGGAACATTTTAGCAATCAGTTTTGGGCACACTGGAAATATTGGTATGGGACTTAGGGAATAGTAATTGGGCCCTGGAGGCCTAAGGACAACTTGATTTGAAAGACACTGCCACACTGAAATGAATGTGTCCAGGGAGAACCAGATCTGTCCCTGTATTGCACTATGACTGTCTAGGAGCTCAAACTCACATGAAATTAATTTTTCCTTTGGAAAAGTAAAATAAATAATATTCAAATACAAAACCTGAAAACAGGATTTTATTTTTCTCTAGAAAAGACTTTGGGATTAAAACTATGGAAAACAATTTTTTATAAAGTAATCTATACTATTCCTGGTGTGGCACTGTAGAATAAGCACTGGAGTGTTAACCACAAGGTTGGTAGTTCAAACCCATGAGCCAGTCCTTGGAAACCTTATTCAGGGTTGCTATCTGTCAGAACTGACTCAATAGCACTTAACAATAACAACATGTTATTCCTAATAAACTTATCTTTATTTAATCATTTCACATTTTATTAAAGAATCCCATTCCTTCAAATACTTCCCTTTCTCTTTGATTTAAAAAAAAATGACAGAATTCCACGGAGATAAGGGAACTCACTGCCTATCAAACCCAACCAAACCCATTGCCCATAAGTCAATTCTGACTCATAGCTACCATACATGACAATGCAGAATCGCTCCATAGGGTTCCAGAGACTGTAAATCTATGGAAGTAGCCTGCCTCATCTACCTCCCTGAGCATCTGATGAGTTCTCACCAATCACCTTTCAATTAGCAGCCCAATGCCTAACCCACTGTGCCACCAGGACTCTCAACCACTGCCTATCAACTTGATCAGTAAGGGAACTGAGAACCAGAGGTGCTATGAGGAGCCCAAATTTGCTCAGTTGAATGGTAGAAAAGAAACCTCTGGTTTCTCTTTCAGAAGGCTCTCTCTCACCCACACCTACAGGCTAAGAAATACCGTAAAATAAACAGATTCAGGAAAGAATGCTGATGAATAAATAGGCTTGGTAGTACAATGTGGAAGAATGAGGTAGCAGTCTGCTTCCTTAAAGATCACCCTCAAATCTACTGCCATCTAACCGATTCTGACTCATAGTGACCGTATATGGGGCTTCCAAGACTGTTAATCTTTATGGGAACAGACAATCTCATCTCTTTCTGAGGAGCCTCTGGTGTTTTTGACCACAGACCAAAGCCTAACCCACAGCGTCACTATCCTACAGGGTCACAATGAGTCAATATTGTCTCCACAACAATGGTTGCTTTTTGTTTTCATTTCTGGTGGCCTTTTTTTTTTTTTTTTTTTGATGGGTGAGATTATTCCCTACCAGAGACTATCAACCCTCTGCTTCCAGGACATTACTCCTGGCCTGGCTCTTAGAGTCTATGAGAATTGGTCAGCAGTATGATAGTTTGAATTTTACTCCACCAGAATCCAAAATGTACCCCAGGACGAAAATCATAATGTATGAGCTTTCAGATTATTGTAAATAAATCATTCTATAATTTATAATTCTGTAGGTCCTAAATTCTGAATCTCAGAAATGCCTGTATGAGGGGAAACTTCACGGGCTGAGTACATGCTGCCCTACATTTTATTTTCCCCATTTGTGACTAGAGACATTCTTATTTAATTCAATAAAGTTTCAGTAGACTAAGCAAGAAAAGTGAAGTTGCATTGTTCCCGTCTGTGTATTTTGATTAGGAATAAGTATAACCTTGACATACATTGCCAAATCCTGGATGACTCGCCAATTTTGTAATAGCTATTATACCAAGTGACTAGTATGTCAACCCCTAGTTTTGTTGAGGGGGAAAGGGTCACAGCAGGCAACAGTCATTGTTTTAGAAATAAATAACACAGAAAGTAAATTGCAATTTACTTATCTCTCAATAGTGCTATTTACTATTAAAGTCTAAAACTATTATCTATAAAATGAAAACAATTATTTTTGTATAATGGTGAAGTTGCTGATGTTGTTGTGTGCCTTTGAGTTGGTTCTGACTCATAGCCACCCTATATAGGGTTTTCGAGGTGCACATGGTGGGTTTAAACCACCAGCCTTACAGTTAACCGTCCACTTCTCATCCTACAGAACCATATTATTAAGAAATTAATAAATAAGTTCAGAAATAAAATGCTGGTTGTTGTTGTGGTATGCTGTCTAGTCAGTTCCAGCTCATAGCGACCCTGTATAGGGTTTCTGAGGAGCTGCTGGTGGGTTTGAACCACTGACCTTGCAGTTCAAATCAAACTTGAGGTTGAGTACTTATCCTACGGTGTCACAGGAGGACTCTAAAACACTGATAAGAGCAGCTAAAGGTATGTTTCATGAATTTATTTTTAAAACCATAGACTATCCAATGTGGGCCTGTAGGATAAGCACTGGACTGTTAACCACAAGGTGTGCAGTTCAAACCCACCACTGGCTCCATGTAAGAAAAATGGGGTTTTCTGCTCCCATAAAGATTTACAACCTTGGAAACTTTACGCAGGGTCGCCATGAATTGGAATTCACTTGGTGGCAGTCGGCTTGGTTTTTTTGTTTTTAGGTTTTCTCCCTTTGTGAAATTATCTACTTCACCTTATCTCTCATCACTGAACAGTGTCCTGTCATCTATTTTCATACAGAGTGCTAAGTTCCCCCCTCCCACTAAGCCCCTGGAAGAGAGGAGGAATCAAGCCTATCTTGATATGTAGAATCTACACTAGAGCTACAGCTGGAAATGATTCCTATCAGCAGACAAAGCAATCCAAATTCAACCTTCAGCGTTATGTCAAAACTTGTGAAGAGTAGATAGACAAATATACCAAGGGAAATGCTGATGGCCTGCTCAAAGCTTAAATATCTTTGTTGCAAGGACAGTGACAAATAGAGAGCAGTTAAGAGTCATCTGGAGTGCCAAAATTTCATTCCACTACTGGATTCATTTTTAGCAGTTATTATTATTCATCAGGTATGAGAAGAATAATGGTGGTGTGAATTATGCATAACAGAATGGAATGAGGGAATGGTATTTATAATTCTAAATTTACAAACATGAGAAAACTTAGTAATACTATAGTTATCAAAGGAAACAGGCCTAATTAAAGCAATAACTGCTACAAAACCATATGTAACTCAAAACAGAAAAAGACAATTCAAATTTAATGAACGCCTTTAATATTAATTACAGAATTCTTAACAATACATAGGGACAGCTCTCTGGGAGAATTGGGCTTACTGTTTAACAGTTTCTGACTAATTTTATTAACCTGTACATCTGAGAAGATCAACCCCCTCTGGGTTTAATTAGAAGAAAATTCAATTTAAATCTAAATGTCAACAGTGGTTACTAATTATGGCAGAGCCCTGGATGGGACAGGCAGTCGGTGAGCAGGCAGTTCTCTGGTAACCATTAGCACTTTCTCTCTGAGTTATGAGTGTGTAAGGATATTTTAAAATAAATACGATTCAGCATGGGACGTTGCTAATATCGTGAGCCCCTACTGCTAGGTGCACACATGCAGAAGAGGATGCCAAATCACATTACAGTGATTTCTCAAACATATAGCTGAATAATAAGCAGCTACAAAACTAGGTCAGGGTCGAAAAGCTGGCACTGAACGCCCCTCCCCCAACATGCAAAATAAATATACCCACTATCTCTGAATAGAAATCATTCTTTTGTTATGCCCTTTGTCAAGAATACATTATTGCAAAATGATATTTATTTCCACAATCTTCACAGCTGTGAGCACGACTGAATTAATCTTTCTAGAACTGATTTCGTTTGCTATTTCATGATTATGATTATAAAATGTAAATTTATTACTTTAAAAAGAAATGATTGTAAAAGACATTTAAAAAAAAGACACTTTTTTATCTATTGGCTTGCTTTGCTCGTTACTAATTAAATAAATAGCTGACTAACCCTGAAATAAAAACAAATAGTATAAAAATTATTACAAAAATGTGAAATGAAAGCTAGGAAGACAATAAAAAAAAAAAAAAATCAGCCCTTTTAATGTACCACATACAGTAATTACGTGGCTCAGAGAAGTACCAGAACATGCAACTGTTTTCATGGTAAGGCTAAGCTTTTATGGTTTAGTGATTTGGGATTTGGCTATTGCTCTCACTCTAGAAATGTTAGCATTAGAGGTAATACAGAAAATACTTGGGTACTACTAATCTTTTTTTCCTCCCCAGCTTTCAGTTTTATGCTCTTAAAAGATAATCTCTAGCAGGCCGTTTTCAGACTGTTTAATATTAATGACCTAAATAACAAATTAGTTTTGAGAAATACATATTTATAAGACTTCAATTTTTAGTGGAATTTAGTCACTAGATTGGTCTTCTCTCCTTGAAATATATTGCTTATTATAATCAATATTTAAGTGCCTACTATGAGAAAAGAATTGTTGTGGATACCAGGGTGTACACAGAATTATAAGGAAAGCTCGGTTGGCTTCCATTATCACTACTTAAATATAATAAAGACAGCTTCTGTTTTTGTTTCTTTTAAGTAATCGGGGCAAAAATAATCCATATATTATATTAAATATCTTGGTTTATATACTCATTTCCCCAAAAACTAATGTCATAAATTTCTTAAGAGAAAAATGTTATACCAATTACTTTCCCTTCTTTGTAATTGCCACTCTGAATACAATCAAACACAATTAATATACATTGTAGTCAATATATTCAAGTGTCAAATTTCTACTTAGGATAAAACCACTGATGATAGCTATGGATCAACTAAGAAAGAAATATGAATAAATGGTTTTATAAGCACTTATACTCACAATAGATGCAACAGCATCTTCAACTAAATATTAACACATAAAACTGCTATTTATCATGTCAATTCAATCAATACAGAAGGTAGTTCCATACAAATAACACAGCAGATACCATTCGGCTTTTGCTCAAAATCACAAAGCAAAAACGCTAGCACTGTCACAAGACATTTATTGCATTCAATTGGATCCAAACTAGCGGCAGAGGGAAAGGCTATTTAAGCTCATGTGGCAAAATAAGCTATGTATATATGAATAAATTATTTTTTACTGTGTGACTCCTTTTCATTTGCTTTACCTGTCTAAGATACTGATTTTTCAATGAAATATTTCTATTTATGACTTTTATAGCTTTACAGAGTCTGAGTCTGGCAGAGCTTTGGGTTCATTCTCCCAGTCCAAATATTATCTATCACCTCCCTGAGCATGAAGGTTAATAACTCTTAGCTGAAGATGTCTATATTGCTTCCTTACTTTTCATAGCAATAGACACTTGCACATGGAGGGAGGTCTTCTTCCTCCTTGAAAAGTCTACATTTCACCTCTGGGAGGCATGATGCCTCCACCAGGCAGCTACCCACAGAGTGTCTGGCGTTCACCAAACAATTATGAGGCAACATGATTGCATTCTGCAAGCAGACCCTGTCGGTTGTAATAACCATATGTTACTTGGCATTGTCATATGACTTAGGAATTCCATACTTGAATGAAATTTGGAGAGGGCATGCTTATGTAAATAGTGTCTTGATTTTATTTTCCTTTTTTCCTTAAAAAAAAAAAAGTAGTCTTGTGCATCAGTGAGATTTTCACTAACTCTTTCAGCTTTCTCCAGTATCTTTTTTTAAATGCTACCTGAGGCATCGTATCATCCCCAAGAGGGAAGAAAGCATAAAGAATGTGCCTTCCTGGCTCATTGTAAGGCTTTGAGGTCTGTTTTAAACTTGTATTTAATTACTTGTGTGTCCTTTGCTAAGGATTCCTTTGAGGTAATTTTCATAGAGACATTCCACTATTAGACAACAGTTAGGTGCTGGAGCACTCAGAAGAAGAAAACAGACTCCTTAAACAAAGAAAAAGAATAAATAAGAACGGTGACATTAAATACATGATAGACAATAAAATACGACATGTTTCTCACAACAGTTTTAAACTGCAATTTACCAGGTAACATTATTCTGAATATCATATTGCAAACTCGGAACAGGTGTCTAGAGCTACTTTCCTACACTTTAAAATGTTAACTCTTTCTCTCTGCTTAACCGAAGCTTTAGATAAGATCTTTTGACAGCAAAAAAACGGAAGTTCTAGAACCACAGTTCAATAATAAGGTGAATGGAAAAACAGTTGGTTTCCGTCTCCCTCAACTGCTTACCTTGATGTGTTCACGTCAAAAAGAGAAAGAGAGAGTGTATGTTCTCCATATACCAACAACCACAAAGGCAAACGATCATTACAAAGCACTGTTTTGTTCTCTGTTAGCATAAAGCCTTTATTTCTTTAATTTTATGAGTAACCTAATTTGTACTTTGGACTGTAAGCTTAATTTAAAAGACTGAAAAGTAGATTCATAAGGTCACATTGTTCAGCAAGATATTTCCAACCTTTAAAATGGCAAATGTGACAGAAATCCACAGTACTATTTTATATTTGATGTTAGATGATGGTAGTTTTGCAGTAACTTCTCAGAGAAGCAGACTGGATTTTTCTGTGGACAAGGACGCAAGAGAGAAAGAAAATATTCCACTCCTGAAGTAGGTGAGCCAGGGAAGTAGAAAGCTCTGGGGAACTACCCTGTCACCTCCACCCTACACACTGCTTACCCAGGCAGTTGAAGTTAGTACTTCAGAGAAAGACTCCACATTTCATTTTGGTATTAGGAAGATTCCAGAATAGCACTTTCCAAAGTCGGCTCCAAAGATGATAGCTGTTGTTACTGTTGGTAAGTGCCATCAAATCAATTTCAACTCATAGTGACCCTGTAAGTTATACTAAATAAGACAAATAAGTTGGGACATGCAAAGTTAAAGTTCAATGAACTTCTTTATTATATCTCCGTAATATAATAATAGGCTTCTAAATATATGGGTTCTGGATGCTTTTCCCGCCTATTTACTCTCTAAAGAACAAAACAAACTAGTTTCTGAGGAGCTGATTTTTACCCATGGCAACCCCACGTGACTAGAACTGTGTCCCATAGGGTTTTCAATGCTGATCACCAAGCCTTTCTTCTGAGGTGCCTCCGTGTGAACTCAAACTTCAAACCTTTTGGTTAGCAGTCCAAATGTTAACAGCTTACACCACCCAGAGACTCCTTTACTTTCTAAGTGTGTCCCTGGAGTGTTTCATTCCTGCTGAGGAACTCCAGGACCTAGAGTGAATTGAGGCCTACTATGGACTCCCTAGGGTCATTTCAGCAACTATGGACCTGAATAGTTTCAGATTTTTCTTCTTGATTTTTATAAAGCTAGTATCTGGTAGCGTAGTGGTTATGAATTGGGCTGTGAACCTTAAGGTCAGCAGTTCAAAACTACCAGCTGTTCCGTGGGAGAAAGATGAGGCTTTCTGCTCCTGTAAAGATATACAGCCTTGGAAACCCTGTGCAGGGTCGCTATGAGTCGAAACCGACTCCATGGCACACCATACCACCACACCACCAGTATATATGGGATTGAAAGAGAATGAAATTTTTCACAAATTTGTTTAAGTTCCTTCTTACATTCACACTTACATCTTTCTAATAAATTTCAGGGTGCAGTCAACAAGCCCATTACGCCAAGCCAGGACTCAGAACAATATAAGTAAAAAAGAAAAAAAGAAAAAAAAAAGCCAGGTCATTGTGTTTGGCCTGGCTTCATGGTTGATGTTTAATGATGTAGCTTGCTAAGGACTTTTGTAGACTTTTTTGAGTTCTCCTTATATGTGAAAATTTATGGTCTCAGTAATTACCATTGATAATCTTGTTTTAATTCGTTTAGCTGAAAGTTTATATTGTTTTAAAGTATCAATTTTGTAGAACACTTTTCTTTAGTGTTAGGTATCTCCGAGTCAGTTCCAACACATAGCATCCCTGTATAGTTGTTATTAAATGCCAGCGAGTTGGTACCGACTCATAGGGAAACACTGCCCAGTCCTGGGCCAACCTCACAATTGTTGAATCAGCTGGTGGGTTTGAACTTCTGACCTTGTGGTTAGTAGTCCAGAGCTTAAATTTTTCACCAAGATAACATTTTTCTGAGAAAATTAGTGTTTTATGTTATTCCTTAGATCAGTTACCTTAATATTTGAAAACATAACTCACTAGTTTTCTTTAGTATTCAAATTTTAAATACAGTATGATGTTTCCTAAAACTGAGAAGTAATAGCATAATCTGGAAAAAGGGTATACTGTAGATTAACAACCACAGTATTCTTCAGGGTAATGTGGCTTAAAAGTGCATTGTTAAATAAGAAACTTCAGCACAGTAGGCAGATTATTAACCAATAGCTAAGTAGAACCAAAAATGTCTATAACCTTGATTTTATTAAAATAATTACAGAACATTTAAAGTCCCACTAGGCATACAGCAAGAGTAGTAGAAAGGAATTAGACAGAAGTAGGGCACTCATTCTACTTTTGACAGCATACACATATGAATGTCAAAAGTTGGGAGAAAATACAGAAATGACTGTCCAAAAAATAAATTTTAATTGGCATCTAAATTGACTAAATATTAATACATTTAATAAAATAAAAAAATACATTCTAATTTAAAAGGGTTTTCTAATGTCTTTTCATATAGATAATCATTTAGATCAACAGATACATAGTCATGTATGTATATATATGTATATATGTGTCATTTACATTTGACTACATAAAATGGAATTGTTATTGTTTTTAAGTGCTCTGTAGTCTGTTGGGACTCATAGCAATCCTAATGAAATTAGAATATGTTTTATGCTTTGGAATCATTATCTATTATTATTTTATTCACTGGACAGGCAGTTCAAACCCACCAGCTACTCCTTGGAAACCCTATACTATGAGTTGGAACCAACTCGATGACACTTAACTACAACAACACAATTTAACTAAGGAGTTCTGGTAGCATAGTGGATAACAAGCCAGGCTGCTAACTGTAAGGTCAGTAGTTCGAATCTACCAGTTGTTCAATAGGAGAAAGATGAGGCTTTCTGCTCGTGAAAAGATTTACAGCCTCGGAAACTATACATATAGGGTCACTATGAGTCAGAACTGACTTGGTGGCACACAACCACCACCACCATAATTTGACTAGAATGTGTGGTGGCTCTGTAGGATAAGCACAGGACTGTGAACCACAAGGTTGGTGGCTAGAGCCCACCAGCCGCTCTGTGGGAGACAGATAAGGCTTTCTGCTCCCACAAAGATTTACAGTTTCAGAAACCCTGCACAGGGTCACTATGGGTAGAAAACAACTAGCGGGCACTTAGCAAAAACAACAATTATTTAACTATACTCATATAATGCTTTAAAATATTCTTTTCCTGATGAACCTGGCAATCTGTAATGAATCATACTCCTCTGAAAGTTTTAAGTGAACCATATTTCTCTCTGCAAATTTAAATATTAAATGAAGCATACTGTAGTATGTTTGGACAAACTAGAGTGTTAGTTCCATTATTTTTACCTCATGAATGGACTTGTATAGGTCTTTGCCACTGAGAAGGTGTTCTTTATTCTCTCTGAATCTCTAAAACTTACTCAATTTTTAGGCCCTACTCAGAGCCAAATTTTAACACAGCTTCCGCTACATCCCCATAGCTACACCACATAAATGTGTATGCATGAAGACAATAAAGTATTTGTGATATACTTCTTGTCAAGTCCTTGTTGTTGTTGTTGTTAAGTGCCTTTGAGTCGGTTCCGACCCATAGCGACCCTGTACAGGGTTTCCGAGGGTGTAAATCCTTACGGGAGTAGAAAGCCTCATCTTTCTCCCACGGAGCGACTGGTAGTTTCGAACCGCTGACCTTATGGTTCGCAGCCCGATTCGTAACCACTACGCTACCAGAGCTCCTTAAATATACTAAATCATCAGATATCTTGAGATTCTTTTTGTGTTTCATTTAAATATGCTACCATGCCCCTTCATAATACAAGTATAGTAAACTCCCATTAAAGCATCTTGTTGCTGTTGTTAAGTGCCATTGAGTTGATTCTGACTCATAAAAGCCCTGTATAGGGTTTCTGAGGAACAGCTGGTGGATTTGAACTGTTGACCTTGTGGTTTGCAGTCCAGTGCTGATCCTACTTTACTTAAAAATGTATCTGAAGAATATGGTTTGTTCTTAACTGCCATAGAGTCAACCCCTGACTGCTATACACAATGAGATCAGACCCTTGTCATCCATAGGGTTTTTCTTGGGCAGATTGTCTTAAAAGTAGACTGGTAGGCCTTTTTCCCTAGTCTGTCTTAGTATAGAAGCTCCATTGAAACTTGGTAAGGATTATGGCAACAATCAAACCTTCACTGACAGATGTGTGGTACAGCAGCTGCTCCTGAGATACACTGACCAGGAATCAAACCCAGAACTCCCACAGGGAGGCAAGCATTCTGCCACTGAAACACCACTGCCTTCAAATTAGGAGTTGCATTGGTGTTGTCATTGTTAAATGCTGTCAAGTCAGTTCTGACTCCTAGAGATCCTGTATAAATTTCTGAGGAGCAGCTGGTAAGTTTGATCCACCAACTTTGTGGTTCAAACTGACCTTGCAGCCCAGTGCTTCTCCTATGGTGCCACACCAGGACTCCAAGTTATGGATTGGGTGATGGTGGTGGTGTGCTGTGGAGTCGGTTCCTACTCATAGCAACACTGCATACGGTTTCAGAGGCTCTAAATCTTTACAGGAGCAGAAAGCTTCATCTATCTCCTGTGGAACAGCCAGTAGTTTGAAATTGTTGACCTTGAGGTTAACAGTCCAACTCATAAGCACTACGCTACCAGAGATATGGGTTTAGTAATATTAATTATCCTTAATACACAAGCAGCGCTTTTCCTTTAAAAAAAAGTAGATTTGAAATAGAAATTGCTCTAACTAAATATAACATTGGAAATTGTATCTCAAAGCTTTCTAACCAAGGAATAATTCATCCAAACCACTTTTTTCCTCTTAAAATAATACCATGAAATCACAGGTCCCACAGTGTTCTCCATATATATGTACATATATGTTGTCCTTGTTAAGTGCCATCGAATCGCTTCCAAACCATAGTCACCCTGTTAGAGCATTCAAGGAGTAGCTGGTGAGCTTGAACTGCCGACCTTGTGGTTCAAACCAACTTTGCAGTCCACAGTCCAGCGCATTAACCCGCAGTGCCACACAAGGACTTCATGTATATAAGTTGCTGTTAAGTGTTGTCAAGTCAGTGCCAACTCATAGCGACCCTGCATAGGGTTTCCAAGGAATAGCTGGTGAGCTTGAACCTCTGACCTTACAGTTCAAACTGACTTTGCAGTCCAGTGCATTAACCCTCAGTACCACACCAGTACTCATCTCTCTCTCTGTCTCTGTCTCTCTAATATATATAT